>NC_063209.1:30154701-30215329 GCF_017589495.1 Alosa alosa | reverse complement strand
AAACTCTCTAAGCCTAGAGGGGCAAGCGGTCCTAATCTGGTTGTGCAGAAATCAATTGACATTGATAAAAACGTGCATGTAAAAACTAGGGCTGTCAAAACAAGATGTTAATTTCGATTAGTTAAATACAGAAATAAAAACACGTTTTAAAAAGAACGCCCAGACCAATACTGTTTACATCAATCAATCTACTTTCTGCAGTAAGGAATTTCCGTTGCCCACCACCTTCAAGTCTGAAGTAGCACCTCAATGCAAAGCAATAATAATGCTAGCCGTAGACTTGTCAAAAGCTAAGTTGCTAGCGTTTTGCTGAGCCTACCCTATGACCGACTAACTAACCGACAAACTCCCTTAATAAATTGACTACATTTGTTGCACACTTGAAAAAGTATGTAGAAGGTGGTTACATTTACTTCCATTCCACTTTGTTCCTACTATTTAGTTTATTTTCTTGAACTGCTATTTCTTATCCTGGACTGCCACCTACTGGATAGAAAATGCAACAACCTAGTAATTATGTGAATAAAAATCTACACGTTTGAATGGCCAAAAAACCTGATAAATCATAGGTGGTAGGCCCTATTCCACACATTCCGCACCTTGGTGTTAGAGTAGCCTACTCTGCACATGTCATTGACAGTGAGTGGTAACTTCAATCATTTTCATTTATCATGCTAAAAATCTGACCCAAAGGGAAAATTATCATAAATTATCATACAGGTTGAACTCTAAAGTGTATAATGTTGGTTTGGCTGTTAATTGATTCACTCATCTGCCAAACTTGTTTTTAATAGCATAGCATAGCAAAAATGGATCCATGCGATTAATTTAGATTAGGGCTGTCAAAATAACTCATTAATTTCGATTAATTAATTTCAGAAAAAATAACTGATTAAAAAAATTAGTGCAGATTAATCGATTTATATGACCTCTGACCCCGAGCTGTTCTAGTCAGTAAAAATTAAAAAAGAAAACGTGCTGCCTGAATCATTGATTGGAACATTTACTTTTAAAAAACGCCCTGATGGTGTTGATAAAAAAATAAAGTGTTGAAAATAAAGTCCTCTGCAATGTCTGCAGCAAGGAATTTGCATATCACTGGAGTTTATCAACTCTATAGTCACACATCAATGCAAAGAAATAAGTGTTGACATTGAGGGAGTGTTCATTTATTTTATTGTGTCCCCTAGGTTATATCTGTGGCCTGAAATGTCTTGTATCTTTGAAAAAAACTTCTTCGAAGCACTTTTGAATTTATTTCCTCAGCATATTAGGTCATATCATAGATTATTATGGCAATTATTTGAACAATGAAAATAATAATAAAAAGAGTCTTTAAACTTGTCACTAATGTCACTAATGCTGATTATTCAATAATTCATTTGAATTTAAATATTTAAAATACTTTCACAGCAAAAATTATATATCGATTAATTTAGATTAATTAATCACAGAGTATGTAATTAATTAGATTTTTTATCGATTGACAGCCTAGTAAAAAACATGTAAATGTGGTAAATGTAGCATGACTTCAACTGGACTGCATGCATCCATACACTCCCCCCACCACCACAAAGGCCCATATATTCAATTAGATCAAAGACATCACATTATGCTCATGGAACTGTTGATATGTAGGCTAGTGGTTGCATTGCGGCCTGAGCCCATTATAAAAACAATATTTTACAGTAGTCAAATATAGACCTACAATTATAGGCTACCTAAAATTCCTACACCATCATGGTTCATGATCATTTATTTTTCGAGGGTGTAATTTCTCCATCTTCTGTTGGTATGTGATTAGGCCACCCACCCCTGCCCTGTACCCGAATCCAGCCAGAAATATTTACAGTAGCCTACTCTAAGGTCGCATAAGGAATGACGTTTTTCAAGGTATTTTAAAGAACTTGATATGTTGGCCAGACCTAATTACATGCATGTAGCCCGATGTAGTCTTAAGTATTTTAAACACTTGATTTAGCCGAGATATTTTGAAGAGGTGACTATGCTACTGGGAAGATATGAGTCACAGTTTGTTTCTCCCTATTCAAACTTTGGTTAAATAATTTCACCTTAAATAAATAAAGCAAACTGAGGACAGACGGGGCAGCATCGTGTCCACCCACCAATAAAACTACAACTCCAAGAGCGCTTGTCAGTGAAAGCGGAAGTTGAGAGAAAGAGATTGGCGCTGAACTATCCGGGCATCTTAGTCCTTCTTCCTTTCGCGCCGGTAGCTGGAGAACCGCGCGTCCATGTGCGCATTGCCTGGGATTTCATAGATCGTATAAGCTACTGAATCCGATCCACAGCACAGCCTTTAATATGGATCCTAACTCCCTGATTGAGGCCCTACGGGGCACTATGGACCCCAACCTCCGTGAAGCAGCGGAGAGGCAGCTGAATGAGGTAAAATCGCGAGATGGTGGCCCTTGCTAAAAGCAGGCCTCCAGCACCACAGCAGGACGGCATGGAGCCTGTATTCGCGTTATTGGCGCAGCTTCCTCCAAATGTCAAGCCTTGACTTGTCAGTTAGCCTCTTTAATGACCAACATATACTTTATTACGCATGTATTTGCATTTGATGTTGTAACTTTACACCTGCATATGGAAACAATCGGACCATGTCAGAGGCTATGAATCCATTCTCCCTTCAACCCATGTCCGCTAGCCAGCTAACGTTACTGTTTTCAAACGTGGAGTTTAGCATTTGCTACGTAGCTAGCTTGATACGTAGCAGGAAATCTGACATCCAGCACACTGAAGTCGCTCATCGAGCGTAATGTCGTAATATTCCCATTACATTTCACATCAGATCAGAACACTGTGCTAACGGACTTGTAATTTCACAGTTTGTTGGCGATTGGGTTTATAAACCGAATGTTTAATTATTGACTCTTCCATCTCGTTAGCATAGCCTGCTAAAGGGCTAATGTTAGCCAGAGGTTTTACGTGTTGGAAACGCGAACAAGTTAGCTGACCGCTGTCTTCACGTGTCATGTGCTTAATGCGGTAACGTTAATGTTTGTCACACATCGGCGGGTCTGGAATGTACCCTCTATACATGGTTTATTTGCTCTCGCACTGTAGTTAGTTACCGACGCAGTCCGTGATGACTGTCATCAATAACATTAAATGTTATGTGGTTAGAGCTTCTACCCAGTCAACATTTTGTTTATGTAGACAATTCCTAACCAGATACATTGATGTCCAACTTGAAGTTAGCTGAGCTATCTTGGCCACTAATTTTAGAAAAGGCATGGGATCAAACCGGACCACTGGCGTTGACCGGGCTATAGTGATGCATGTCTGTCGGTAACGTTGATTGAAACGAACCGGTTCTACTGTCCAGTTTATTTGGTCTTTCCGGGAATGATGCGGAGAATTAGTCAGCATGTGTAGACATCCGTCATGCGCGTGCCAGATGGAATTCGGTGACACCGGGGGGCTTTCCGCGCGCTCAGATCGCCCTCTGACCTTTGCGATGGGGGTCATGGGATGCAGAGCGCGCGCGTTTTGTAAAAGTGCTACAGATGTGAAATAATTTATTGTCTGATATAAAGGGGATGGAATGCGGACAGCGTCCCGGTGCGGACAATGGTCGTTGAACGCGCTCGACCTCAGCGTGTAACGAATTGACCGTCACTAACTCTGATTGATAAACGTTATCGATCCTTTGCGATATCACACGTTAGGAAAGTACTAGCGATTTTGTGTAACTAAAACCGATGATTTGTTTTGGGGGCTGGGAAACAGAAAGTGTAATAATAATGTCAGTTGTCATTTCTCATCAATAATTCTCCTGTTCTCTGATGACAGTCCACATTTGGGAAATGGATATGAGCTTTATCCATGGGGATCTTAGTTTGTGTATTGCCATGGGGATCCGAGTTTGTGTGTTGAGTAGAGCTGTGAGGGTGATTAGGTTTTATTATCATTATGATTATTTGAATTTCCTCTTGGAGATCAATAAGGTATCTATCTATTTATCTATCTATCTATTTATCTATCTATTTTTTTTAGGTGTGTATGAGTGAGATGAAAAGTGTGTGATTGAGTGAGTGACAGAGAGATGAGTCACGTCATGAGCTAAGTTCAGCTGTGTGTCTGTCTGTGCATCGTACTTTCATAAATCATGCAACACATTCTACCTTGTCTGTGGACATTGTTATTTGCAAAGCCAGTGCTGGGTAAACAAATAGAGTGTGCGACAGAGGGAAAGTTCTTTGGTGTTGCTTTAAACCAGTACAAGTGTGTGAGAGTGTGACTGGGACAATGAAGCAGGACTGTTGTGACACACACACACACACCTGTGTGAGCAACATTGTTTTGACACACACACACTCATTCCCTGTTTCATGGCTTCAGGGTCATTGGGCTATTTTTGCATTTACCATTTTCAGTACTGTCACCAAAGACACACACTCAGTGTTCCATCACTTTTGGTGTTCTACTACTAGCGTGTGTTCTACTAGCGTGTGTTCTACTAGCGTGTGTGTGTGTTCTTCTAGCGTGTGTTCTACTAGCGTGTGTGTGTGTTCTTCTAGCGTGTGTTCTACTTCTACTGTGTGTGTTCTTCTAGCGTGTGTTCTACTAGCGTGTGTGTGTGTTCTACTAGCGTGTGTTCTACTAGCGTGTGTGTGTGTTCTTCTAGCGTGTGTTCTCTCTGCGCCTCAGACGTGGGAAACTTGCTCTACCTGTTCAGCTACTTGGGAACAACAATAAGATGTTCCACACACACCACATAGTGTAACACTCACACACATACTGTAACACACACACCCCCCCCCAACACACACACCAGCTTTAGTTCATTAATGAGAAATTGTACAATTCTGTACACTGAAGTAGATAGGCCTCACATTCATCTCATCTTTCCTAACGATCCGCTAGCTGCCTGCCTGCCCCATAAGCAGGCCGTCAAAAAAACGCGTCTCTGTAGGCAGCCTAGGCTCCGAGATCTGTACACAAAAACAATTGCTTCCAACAAGTGTTGGCAACCACTCAAAGGCAAAATAAACCATTTCAACCAATAACAGACGAGATGCGCGTTTAGGAGAGTTTCAATTGCAGGGGAGGGAGGGGGAGGGAGTAGCGAGCTAGCTCTCTGTTTTGTTTGAACGTCAGCAGAAGTGACGTATCCCGCAAACTGTAAACAGAGTCTATCTGCGGAAAACACCATTCTATACGTTTTCAGACATAGCTTGATTTTCACCTAGCTAAGGCCATCCTTAAAAATATTTTTGTTTGCAGTAACAGCCAAAAAAATAAAAATGGGTCGGTGGGTAGGTCAATATTTTTTTTTTCAAGATTCAAAGTAAAAAAAAAAAAGTACAATTTTGGTCATGGTGATTACGTAGGAATGAATTTACACAAATGTGCATATCGTGACGTAACTGACTGGGTCTTCAACCCGTGCCTTCAGGCGCACCATTACAAACCTGATTCTGATGCAGGTTATATAGACCAGCCTTTCTCAAACTTCTTTGACCTGAGGCCCGGTCATGGCAGACTTTTGGGTCATAGGGCTCATCTACATGTACCCAGAAAGAAGGCTACAATAGCTCTTAGCCACGTTATATTGAAATTTGACTATACAATACTCAATGCTATACAGTGTACTATACAGTCTCTGCTCTGTTTCTAAGGAAGTTCCAAAAACAACGTCGTTCTATCAAGTTTAGTTAAATAAATAAATAGCCTTCCAACAGGTTGAAGCGGAGCTTTGATACCAACGTTATCGATTAGTTTCAGTTTCTCTCGCGCAGGTAGCGCCTGAATGAATGCTCATACCACCACTTAATTGTAGGGCTCCATGTTTAATGACATCGATAGCAGAAACGTTTGTTTTCTTTTTCGTCGATCAGGGTTTCTTGATCAACTGCGCAGCAAATTATCAGATGAAGCACCGGGCCTAATTTCCTCCGCGACTCCAGCGGACCAGCAGTCTCCATGTTCTTGGACCCATATTTTTGAAAATGCTGAATAGACCACAACCAATTTCAATACTCCGACCACGGTCACCCCGTTAGACTAGGGGAGGAGGGATGAGAAAAAGATCTGGCCACAGTTCTTCCAGAACCGTGCCAAGTAAAAGCGTTATCAGTTTGTGTGAATGAAGCGAAGCGTAGGCCATAGTGTGACATCGTAAAACCAATGGTGTAGAGATGGCGCAAGTGAGCCACGCCAAAGTGAGCCACGCGTTTGCATGTAGGCAATTTATATTCACAATACTTGGGCCTACTAAAAGAAATATTATTTTATTGCATTTGTATTGGTTGTTTAGAGTAAAAAACAACAATGGAGGTTAGGTATTAACAAGTTTACAACCCGGCAAGTCGGTCGGGACTAAAGGGGAAAAAATAAATATTTGGGTTAGGTTCTAAATTGACAGGGCGGTCGGGTTCACGACAAACGAAAATATTTTTAAGGATGGCCTAAACATTTTTGTATACTAGAGACCAAGTAGGCTACATTGTTGGTACAATTTGTGGCACACACGATATGAATTTTATTTGCAATACAGTTGAGCCTTCTGGAGTTTCTTATAAAATGGCTGATGAACTATAAAATTGACTTTGAGTGTAAAGGTACTGTAAATCCTTTAATATAGGCCCGGGCCTTTATTTTACTCAAGTGCAACGCGGTCCAGGCCTTTATTGGAAGGAGATCAGAATTAGGGCCGGGCCTCTATTTGAGCAAAACAGACTACCAGTGGAATGAATAAAAACGAGATTTTGTGTCTATTTGAACTTATAAAATAGTAGGTTCATGTATTCAAAAAGTACAGTTACCATAACATGATTGTATGCATACAGAACATTAACAACAAATACTGCTAATTCAATCCCAGTGTAGAAATACGGGAACAAAAACATAGCAAACACAACGGTAGTGCATTGGAAACACTTAAAGCGTAACTTTCGCCAAAGTGCACTCTAGGGTGTTTTTGTGATTGTACCCGAGTCCAACTTTTGTTTAAAAGCATAATTACGTCCGAAGCGCCACAAGCTCGTCCACGTTGTCGTTTTCGGCCTTTAGAATGGGAATCATGGGGCCACTACTATTTTGATACATGATCGCGTCAAAATCGCTAAGAAGGCTTGACACAACATGAAACTTTGATCGAAGTATAATCAGTGTCTCTACACATGGACTCCAGCATTAAGCGTTTGTAGCCCCAGGCCAATAGGTGGGTGCTGCAGAAGCTGTGTGTGTGTGTGTGTGTGTGTGTGTGATCCTGTACAGGATCACACACACACATGTGTGTGTGTGTGTGTGATCCTGTGTGTGTGTGATCCTGTACTGTGTGTGTGTGTGTGATCCTGTACTGTGTGTGTGTGTGTGTGTGTGATCCTGTACTGTGTGTGTGTGTGTGTGTGTGTGATCCTGTACTGTGTGTGTGTGTGTGTGTGTGCACGTGACTTATCTATTGTGTTCTCTCCCCAGGGTCACTCGCAGATGAACTTTGTGTCCACACTCCTCCAGGTCACTATGTCCGATCAGCTGGACCTCCCTGTCAGACAAGCAGGTAATACACACACACACATACACACACACACACACACACACACACACACAAACACTTTTTTTTCTGTCGGTTGATCCGTGTAGCACTGCAACCCAGTAGTAGTAGTCTGCAGCCGTGGCCTACTGGTTAGCGCTTCGGACTTGTTACCGGAAGGTTGCCGGTTCAAACCCCGACCAGTAGGCACGGCTGAAGTGCCCTTGAGCAAGGCACCTAACCCCTCACTGCTCCCCGAGCGCCGCTGTTGTTGCAGGCAGCTCACTGCGTCGGGATTAGTGTGTGCTTCACCTCACTGTGTGTTCACTGTGTGCTGTGTGTTTCACTAATTCACGGATTGGGATAAATGCAGAGACCAAATTTCCCTCACGGATCAAAAGAGTGTATATACTTACATTACTTACTTAGTAATAATAATGGTTATGGTTATGGGACTTTGCATAATAATGTACACACTTTACACACAGCAAAATAATAACAATAACAGAAGGATGTAAAACAGCGGTCAGAGCGTTGTATCCATGGTGATGAGCCCCTGCACCCATATCTAAAAACCTAGTGCTCTGTGTTCGTGGTGACATCATTTAGAGATGTGCTGATTGGGCCTCATCCCTGCCTGTCTTAAGGGGGTTCTCAGATGAGTCATCTGATTGGTCAGTTGCCCCCTCAGCCCACTAGCGAGTCACCTTGGTCATCTGCGAGAGCAAGCCCTACCATGACCGCTACCACCTGTTCTAACTGTGTGTGCGTGTGTGTGTGTGTAGGTGTAATCTACCTGAAGAACATGGTGACTCAGTACTGGAGTGAGGGTGAGAACACTGAGACACCTGTCTGCACCATCCCTGAGGAGGACCGGCAGTTCATCAGAGACAACATCATAGAGGCCATCATCCACTCCCCAGAGAGGATACGGTACACACACACACACACACACCATAGAGGCCATCATCCACTCCCCAGAGAGGATACGGTACACACACACACACACACACACACACACACACACACCATAGAGGCCATCATCCACTCCCCAGAGAGGATACGGTACACACACACACCATAGAGGCCATCATCCACTCCCCAGAGAGGATACGGTACACACACACACACACACACACACACACACACACACACACACACACACACCATAGAGGCCATCATCCACTCCCCAGAGAGGATACGGTACACACACACACACACACACACACCAACTAACTGGACTGGTTAGCACTCTGGACTTGTAACCGGAGGGTTGCCGGTTCGAGCCCTGACCAGTGGGCCACGGCTGAAGTGCCCTTGAGCAAGGCACCTAACCCCTCACTGCTCCCCGGCGCCCGCCCGTTATAGCAGGCAGCTCACTTTCTTTGCCCGGATTATTATGTGTGCTTCACCTCACTGTGTGTTCACTGTGTGCTGAGTGTGTTTCACTAATTCACGATTAGGATAAATGCAGAGACCAAATTTCCCTCACGGGATCAAAAAAGTATATATACTTATACTTATACTTACCAACCAACCAACCATAGAGGCCATCATCCACTCCCCAGAGAGGATACGGTATACACACACACACACCAACCAACCATAGAGGCCATCATCCATTCTTCAGAGAGTATATGGTACACACAGACACCAACCATAGAGGCCATCATCCATTCTTCAGAGAGTATATGGTACACACAGACACACACCATAGACGCCATTATCCATTCTTCACAGAGTAGAGGGTAGAGCAGGGGAGGGCAAACATTTTAGCTCAAGGGCCACATTGGGTTTTGAAAACTGGCCGGCGGGCCGCACAACAACCCACACCCTCCCCCCACGACACACACATTAAAAAAATACATTTTTTATAGCCTATAATTTAGTATGCAAAGTATTTGTTTTAAAATACTGCTAATTTGTTTTAAAAATACTGCTAATTCTATGCTGTTTAACAAATGTATAAATTGTGCACTGTCGCTTTAATTCACGTTTATTTCTCAATGATCTTCTGCCTGCTCCGCTATGGCTAGTGCTGTACCTACGACTGGGCCCTCTCACAGTTTTTAAATGGTCAGTAGTGGGAACTACTGTTGCCTTCATGATTTCCTTTTAAAACTTTCTTATAAGAAGGAGATATCAATTATCAACAATGACAAGCCAGCTGGAGCCTGCGGCTCTCTCTCCCTCTCGTGAGTGCAGACGCGTTCCAAATTAAATGGATTGCATAATGTTAACGTTAGATCTGCTGCAAAGGAGATAACTAAGAGTTAACTTAGTTTAACATGATGTTATCTCTATTTAACATGATGTTTTGACATTGACATTGTAAACGTTATCTAAGGAGACTGAAAAGCAGTTTGCAGTAAAGCTAACCAACGTCGTCTCTATCGCAGGAAAAAAATAGCGAGCAGCCTGATAACTAAATGAAATGCTCGGCGAGCCGGATGAAAGTGCTTGGCGGGCCGGATCCGGCCCGCGGGCCGCAGTTTGCCCACCCCTGGGGTAGAGGGTCACACACTGTTACCATTGTAGAATCGACATGAGTCCAGAAGTTGTTGCTCGTGAGTACTTCATAGTCTTTAGGACGAGCCTCTAGTTTAACTGAGCTTGTGTGTCTGTGCGTGCGTGTGTGCGTGCTGCAGGGTCCAGCTCACCACCTGCATCCACCACATGATCAAGCAGGACTACCCTGGGAAGTGGACCGCAATCGTGGACAAGATCGCTTTCTACCTGCAGTCCGACAACAGCAGCGCCTGGCTCGGGATCCTGCTCTGTCTCTACCAGCTGGTCAAGAACTACGAGTGAGTGTACACACACACACACACACACACACACACACACACTCACACACACACTCAGGGTCTCGTAGGATTCCTCCACTGTCAGTATGATAAGCAGCCTGTAGTGATCTTATACACATCCATTCATTGTTTCGAATACGTGGCAGGGCGCCAGACAAAATCAAAACCGCCACACATTAATGTTCTATGTTGTACTATTTAAATTAAAGATCAGATCAAATCCTTTCATTGAGCTGCACTTTTTACGCACGCAGCCTTTCCTTGCCCCGCCCCGCTCTCTCGTAACGAGCCCGCTGCCCCTCTGCATGTGCATTTAACACAAAATATTCACGATTGTTGAAGGATTGTTGTTGCCACATAGAAGCATTGCATAGCTGACAGCGGGCTAAATTGCTATTAAATCCGCTTAGCATCGTGACCATGCTGCGCACATTTGTTCAAAACTGCTGCATTCAAGTTAACTCTGCTAAGTGTCATAGTTTAGTCTCCTCAATGTAGGCCTACTAAGTTATGCACTCAAGCAGTATCTCAAAGCTAACGTTAGAGTCCTGTTTGGATGTCGAGTTTAGCATGCTTACTTATAGCTGCTTGTCAATGTTGTTACATCATTTTATTGACTCTGACACTGAATGTTTGCAAAATTCCAATGTAAATGGAAAAGTGTTTTCCAAGACTCAAAAGTTCACAAATTGAATCCAATTCTGTCATTGCCATCTGCCATTGAACCAACAAAGAAAATGCAAAAATAGACACTTTTGTGTAATTGTTCCATATTTTGTGTAGTCATTCTATATCAGAACCCCTGTGTTTCCTAGAGACCAGGATTATGCTTCTACACCAAGAGGTTGCCACACAGTAAGCCTTTTAATGCATTATGGGTAACCAGAAGTCCTAGGGGGAGTTTCCATAGGGCATTTTACAAAACGCATGAGCATACCTTGGCAAATAATGGTCTAAAGTAATCATATTTCAACCAATATTTATCTACTTTAAGATACAGATTCACAAGACCTGGTACCTCAGTTGTGTTTCCCAGACAAAATAAATGACCAAGAGGGCCGAATGTGGTCATTTCCAGAGATGTACAAAACCGCCTAAAAAAAAAAAAAAAAACTATCATTCTACCCTTTGCCATTCTCTGACAGTTCATCACACAGTCAATCTATTGGTACCAAAATAATCTGCAAGGCCTCTGCTTTCAAAAGAGTTCAAGCTCTTGAATATAAGTGAAAGTATGTGGAAACGGGGCCATTGTTCATAGGCGGTGTGCATTGTTTCCCACAGAATTGAATTCTATTTGTGGTGGTAGGTTTGCAGAATTAACTCGAATGCAACAGTTTTTAACAAATTAGTGCAGCCCGGTTATGATTCTAACCAGATTTAAGCACAATTTAGTACAATCATTGTGTGGTGGTCAATGTTGATATTGTGGTGGGCCGCCACAAATAAGTCAATGTATGGGAAACACTGGCGGTGTGCAATTTCGAGCAAAAATACCAAATAGGAGTGTAAGTGTAAAGATTTAAAACCCATGTAGGGGTTCGCTTATCGATGCACTTGCATCTTTAATGTTCAAATTGGTTACCAGTATGTACTGGTGAATCTTTACACCCTTACCCAGGTATGCCAGTGCCATTTGCACAGCAGGTTTGACCGCTGATGCTTGATTAAACTATTGAGCCCCCCAGTGAACTCTGCCCAGTACCTAGGGTGTTGGTATCAGAGTCATGAGACACCACATCTGCCAGTAGGCTGTACTTCGGCTCGTTGCAGCTCAAGAAGCATTGCCATAAGAAGCTCATTAGGCCTGCTTTAATGTCAAGGTGTGTGTGTGTGTGTGCAGGTATGAGAAGCTTAGGTGTGTGTGTGCAGGTATAAGAAGCTCCTTAGGGCTGCTTTAATGTCAAGGTGTGTGTGTGTGTGCAGGTATAAGAAGCTCAGGTGTGTGTGTGTGTGTGCGCAGCTATAAGATGCTCAGGTGAGTGTGTGCAGGTATAAGATGCTCAGGTGTGTGTGTTCAGGTATAAGAAGCTCAGGTGTGTGTGTGTGTACAGGTGTAAGGGCTGCTTTAATGCTCAGGTGTGTGTGTGTGTGTGCAGGTATAAGATGCTCAGGTGTGTGTGTGTGTGTGTGTGTGTTGTGTTGCACGGTGTATCGATGCTGAAAAGGTGTCACGATGCCTTCACGCAAAAAACGATACGATTTCCGACGTTTCCGACGGTTCTCTGGGATTAAGCGAACCTTCCTTCATCAATGAATTTTGACGAGACATAACGAGCTGTAATCATAGGGTGCTAACGTGATGAAAGCGCAATGTTCACGCCAGAATAACATTACCATAACTTATAAACAATCTATTTCATGTTCGGTCAGTACTACTGGTAATATTTGTCATGGCATGTAGACTGCAATTTGTTTAATAATTATTGCCCAGATGTAGGATAGGCTACCCGGAATGCGCTAATTAAAGCCCACAGCATATAATGCCACCAAAGCGTGTTGAGTCCTAATAATAATAGCGGCTTATTGTTACGTGGTAGCAAATCATGTTATCAAAGAAATAGACGTAATGTAGGAATGCACACAGATATATTGCAACAGGTAATGGTGTAGGCCTACAGTATCTGACGAAGACCTGAGTGGTTGGAACGTCATTACTTGTACACTGGGCTTAAAAAGAAGACTATTCTCACATTTTTCCCTTTGCAACTGTCAAAGAAATCCCATGAACACGGGAAGGCCTAGGGTAGCCTATACTGTACATCAGATGGCCTAAAGATTAGGCCCCTCTGCATAGCATTCAGTGATTTGCATGCAGATTTTTTCAACAATGACCTTGATCTAGCCTAGTTTGGCTACTTTATTGGCAAAACACAACACGATGTAAATGAACTATAACAAAAAATAAAGGACTTAATCAGATAAAGTAGGCCTACTATTTTACTGACTATAAAAATAATAATTATGTAGGAAGTTTAGAACCCAGAATTGACCTGCACACTACAAAAGTGCACCGAATTCAACACAAATGACTCAATACACTTGGAGGTATGAGTCCTTTCTTTTCCAGATATCTTAGGATTTCGCCGTAGTATCGTTTCAGTATCGAGCATCGTGATATTTATGGCAGGTATCGTATCGAAGTCATAATTTTGGTATCGTGACAACACTAGTGTGTGTGTGTGTGTGTGTGTGCAGGTATAAGGGCTGCTTTAATGCTCAGGTATGTGTGTGTGTGCAGGATGCTCAGGTATGTGTGTGTGCAGGTATAAGATGCTCAGGTGTGTGTGTGTGTGCAGGGATAAGGGCTGCTTTAATGCTCAGGTGTGTGTGTGCAGGTATAAGATGCTCAGGTGTGTGTGTGTGTGCAGGTATAAGATGCTCAGGTGTGTGTGTGTGTGCGTGCGTGTGCGCGCAAGTATAATATGCTCAGGTGTGTGTGTGCAGGTATAATATGCTCAGGTGTGTGTGTGTGTGTGTGCAGGTATAATATGCCCAGGTGTGTGTGTGTGTGCAGGTAAAAGATGCTCAGGTGTGTGTGTGTACAGGTATAAGATGCTCAGGTGTGTGTGTGTGTGTGTGTGTGCAGGTATAAGAAGCCGGAGGAGCGGCAGCCCCTGGTGGCGGCGATGCAGATCTTCATGCCGATGCTGAGGGAGCGTTTCATCCAGCTGCTCCCAGATGCCTCCAGCGACTCTGTCCTCATCCAGAAACAGATCTTCAAGATCCTCTACGCCCTCTTCCAGGTACGGACACACACTGGGAGTGTGTAGTAAAGTATCGGCTCTGGAGTTTATTAACAGACTGTATGTTTTCTAATCTTTCTCTCATTCTGTGTGTGTGTAGTATAACTTGCCTCTGGAGCTCATTAATAGACAGACTCTGACCGATTGGATGGAGATTCTGAAGACGGTGGTGGACAGAGACGTTCCTCCAGTAAGCAAACCTCTCAATCCCTCACTTCCTAGATCTCTCTGTCTTTAGATCTGTCTGGACCTCTCTTGCTTGTTTCCAGATCTCTCTAATTCTCTTGCTCTCTAGATTTCTCTCTGCTTTCTAGATCCCCCTCTGTTCTCTAGATTGCTCTCTCCATCTCACTAGCTCTCTACAGCTCGCAATAGATCTCTCTCCATCTGATCTGTCGCTGTCCAGATTTCACTCGTTCTCTAGATCTTTTACTCACTGTCTACATTTCTCTGGCACGTTCTCCCTCCTTCCTCTCTGACTGTGTGTGTGTGTGTGCAGGAGACGCTCCAGGTTGACGAGGAGGAGAGGCAGGAGCTGCCCTGGTGGAAGTGTAAGAAGTGGGCTCTGCACATCCTGGCCCGCCTGTTTGAGAGGTAAACATCTAGCTCTCCTCTGTCCTCTCTTCTCCTCTCTCCTCCTCCTCCTCTTTCTCCTCTTCTCCTCCTGTCCTGTCCTCTCCTCCTCCTCTCTTCTCCTCTTCCTCCTCTCTTCTCCTCCTCCTCTCCTCCTTTTTCTTCTCCTCCTGTCCTCTCTTCTCCTCCTCCTCCTCCTTTCCTCTCCTCCTCCTCTTCTCTGTCCTCTTCTCCTCCTGTCCTTTTCTCCTCCTCTCCTCTTCTCCTCTCCTCCTCCTCTCTTCTCATCCTCCTGTCTTATCCTCCTCCTGTCCTCTTTTCTCCACCTCTCTTCTTTCAACCCCATCCTCTCCTCTCTGGACCACCATTATGAGTACACACACATTGCTCCTCTCCTCTCTTCTCATCCTTTCATCCTCTCTTCCTCTGTTGCTCCCTGTAGCATGGCTGATTTGTTGTTTGTTGCCATAGGTACGGTAGCCCTGGAAACACCACCAAAGAGTATGCTGAGTTTGCAGAGCTCTTCCTGAAGGGCTACGCAGTAGCCGCACAGCAGGTCTGTCTGTCTGTCTGTCTGTAGGTCCTGTTGAAGGTGCTGTACCAGTATAAAGAGCAGCACTATGTAATGATAATGTATTTCTGTGTGTGTGTGTGTAGGTCCTGTTGAAGGTGCTGTACCAGTATAAAGAGCAGCACTATGTGGCTCCACGTGTTCTGCAACAGACACTCAACTACATCAACCAGGGCATTGCTCACGCTGTTACCTGGAAAAACCTCAAGCCTCACATCCAGGTAAACACACACACTTAAATTTCCCCTTGGGGATCAATAAAGTATCTATCTATCTCTTACACGTTTGGAACAGCAGTGGTTTGGAAGTGGTTGGGACAGACCCCAACATGGCCATGTGCCTCTAGTGTTCCCCTGCAGGAACACCTGGACATCTTTAGGTGCAGGAACACCTGGACATCTTTAGGTGCAGGAACACCTGGACATCTTTAGGTGCAGGAACACCTGGACATCTTTAGGTGCAGGAACACCTGGACATCTTTAGGTTCTGCTGTAGGAACACCTGGACATCTTTAGGTTCTGCTGTAGGAACACCTGGACATCTTTAGGTTCCGCTGCAGGAACACCTGGACATCTTTAGGTTCCGCTACAGGAACACCTGGACATCTTTAGGTGACAGAGATCCTGAAGAGGATCTAATGAACCACATTTTTTATTTCTATCTTTGTTTGTTTGCATCCCTGTGTGTTCCGGGGGAGAGATGAGGCCCTACTTCTGACCGGTGCTTCTCTTCGGCGCTGCACTAGTGCTTTATAATGCTTTATAGTGCTGCACTAGTGCTTTATAGTGCTGCACTAGTGCTTTATAGTGCTGCACTAGTGCTTTATTGGCCAAGTGGAAGACGAGATAGTGTTCCGCACCAGATGTTGGGTGTCCCAGGTTACAGAGTGTTCCGTACCAGATGTTGGGGGTCCCAGGTTACAGAGTGTTCCGTACCAGATGTTGGGGGTCCCAGGTTACAGAATGTTCCGCACCAGTTGTTGGGGGTCCCAAGTTAGAGTGTTCCGCACCAGATGTTGGGGGTCCCAGGTTACAGAGTGTTCTGCACCAGATGTTGGGGGTCCCAGGTTACAGAGTGTTCCGTACCAGATGTTGGGGGTCCCATAGCCTAGCGGCAGCAAATGTAATTGGCAGCCACAGGGTAGTCCAGCAACTCTCCATCTTCTATCAGGCCAATCGCATTGTCTATAGAGTCAGCGACGGTTCCGCCTGAATTTCCTGCTACTAAAACAAAGAAGATGGATGCTGCTGCTGGCGAACAGCGGTCTTTGAATCGCAACTCGAGTTAAGCTTTTTTAAATTGGCAAAATTGGTGTGTGTGTGTGTGTGTGTGTGTGTTCCAGGGCATCATCCAGGACGTGGTGTTCCCCCTCATGTGCTACACAGACAGCGACGAGGAGCTCTGGCAGGAGGACCCCTACGAGTACATCCGCATGAAGTTTGGTACGAACACACACACACACACAGAACCCCTACAAGTACATCCGCATGAAGTTTGGTACGAACACACACACACACACACAGGACCCCTACGAGTACATCCGCATGAAGTTTGGTACGAACACACACACACACACACAGGACCCCTACGAGTACATCCGCATGAAGTTTGGTACAAACACACATTCACACACACACACAGGGCCCCTACGAGTACATCCGCATGATATTTGGTACGAATACACACACACACACACACACACACACACACACACACACACACCAGACATCCACTCATTAGCCCGTTAAGGATGAGTTGAGGAGTGGTGAAGTGCAACTTTGTTTACCTTTGTGTTTGTTAACCTTTGTGTTGGTTTGTTTCCCTTTGTGTTTGTTGGTCTCAGATGTGTTTGAGGACTTCATCTCCCCCACTACAGCAGCACAGACACTGCTCTTCACCGCCTGCAACAAGAGGAAGGAGGTGTGTGTGTGTGTGTGTGATTGTGGGGGGATGTTTGGGTGAACAAATTGTGTGAAACTGTGGGCCATGGATCAAACTGTAAGTGTGTGTGTGTGTGTGTAGGTGCTTCAGAAGACGATGGGCTTCTGTTATCAGATCCTGACTGATCCCGCCTCAGACCCCCGCAAGAAGGATGGAGCTCTACACATGATCGGCTCTCTGGCCGAGATCCTCCTCAAGGTGCGCACACACACGCGCGCACACACACCGATCAGCTCTCTGGCCGAGATCCACACACTCAGACCACACACATACTACTAGTCTGGGGCACATAGTTGCTAAGTCAATGCAATTTCCCATTGCCAACCAGGTTAGCAACTGTGGTTTTGGGAAACGCAGGCTCTCCCTCCCTCCCTTTAAACTCTTAAATGTTTCTACCCTCTCAATACGAACCTCCAGTTTTGGTCTGCTGTTAGATTTAACTTGAGGTCATTGTTGAAGAGGTAGTTTACTACGATTGTTTTGTACTAACAATTCCAAATCTCTACCGTCCAAAATGGCACTTGTTAACATGATCTGATCTCAACAAAACTCAAACTTGCACGTAATCAAAAGACTGAGTGGGATGGCTTTCCTCTCGAAGTAAGTCTCGATAATTTGATTGGTTGATTATCTTTTTATTTTCACGTTGCTTTAGTGATGAGGATTCCAACTCGGGCTGGGTGCCACTTGGAGACAACGGGAGTGTAATACTGTGTTTCACTACATAGCATTTATGGGGGCGCTGTTTCACTCATCGCAAAATACTAAATGAAAATGGGAGAAGACGGCACAGCAAGAATGAACAAAACCATGGAACAATTAAATAGAATGTTTCATTTACAATAACAAAACCATGGAACAATTAAATAGAATGTTTCATTTACAATAACAAAACCATGGAACAATTAAATAGAATGTTTCATTTACAATAACAAAACCATGGAATGAGTAAATAGAATGTTTCATTTACAATAACAAAACCATGGAACAATTAAATAGAATGTTTCATTTACAATAACAAAACCATGGAACAATTAAATAGAACGTTTCATTTACAATAACAAAACCATGGAATGAGTAAATAGAATGTTTCATTTACAATAACAAAACCATGGAACAATTAAATAGAATGTTTCATTTACAATAACAAAACCATGGAACGTTTCATTTGCAATAGAGGATCGAAGTGTGACGTTCCATTTCCATGACGGCAGAATCACTGGATCTAAACAAACTGTCGAAGTGGCTTAAATAGCATTGAATGTAGACATGTGGCATCATTTCTAGCTAAAAAATTGTTTTAAATGTAGGCTATAGCCATTTAAACATGCTTTACCTGCTAGGCCGCAGCTTACCCACATAACACGGATTCCCTGGCAGGTGTAATATAAAGAAACCAAATTCCAGTGGATATTTCACGTCTTCTCAAAGACTGGCGGCTGTTAACTCATTCAATGCCAAGCTGTTTTCGGAAGCTTTGTCCTAGAGTGCCAGCAATCTAGACCATTGTTGATGATTTTTGTACAGCCACAGCATATTCTGTGTTATAGCTATGAACACATGCAATGGCTCGTTTGAAAGGTGAGACTTTAAGCTCTCAGTGGGTGCAAACCGTGTATTTCTGCACACCTCTGTTCCTGAGAAATCGCAAGCTAAACAGTGGCTAGTTTTCATCAAAATCGCTGGGGTTTTTTTTCTAGAAATGGAGATATAACGTCTTTCATGAAATATGAAGTGTTGCCTGTAAAGTTTCCGGGAAGTGACCTAGTGAGACTGCCACCTAGTGATAGACCCACGAAAATGGCCTGGTTTTGAGCTGACGTGCATGCGTCACTGATTCGACCCAAAGCAGCAACCGAGTTATGATAAAATGTCCAGATTGTGCGTTTTCATGAGTTTTCGATCGTCATATATTTCATTTCCATTCATCACAGAGTTCCCAAAATCACATATAAGGTGTGTTAGAGTGTCTAGTTTTGTAATTAAAAAAAAAAGCTAAAAACGTAATATTATGTTTTTGACACTCAACGCATGGGAAGGAAAAACGTAATATTACGTTTTTGGCACTCAATGAGTTAAGAGTGACGTTTTTTGCTTAAAAAATAAAGCTAAATATGTCTGTGAATTTAAGGATTTTAACCGCATGCTGCAGTTACATGCAGGTCTCTTTTACGGAGGAAACCCATGTTAAAATAAAACTCTGTAGTCACGAATTTGATTGTGTTGGTATGAATATATGTTGTAGTATGTGATTCCTGCAGTGTAAAGAAAATATACTAACATCTTAGAAACTTTGTAAAATTATTGAAATAGATTAAGAAAGCCACCGCTATGGTGATTTCAATGGTTAGGTTGATTTGTTTAGATCCAGTGAAATTGCTGCCGTGGCAACGCTACGTCATGGCTTCGGTACTCTATAACAAAACCATGGAACAATTAAATAGAATGTTTCCTTTACAATAACAAAACCATGGAACAATTAAATAGAATGTTTCCTTTACAATAACAAAACCATGGAACAATTAAATAGAATGTTTCCTTTACAATAACAAAACTATGGAACGATTAAATAGAATGTTTCATTTACAATAACAAAACCATGGAACGAATAAATAGAATGTTTCATTTACAATAACAAAACCATGGAACGATTAAATGGCGAGGGATTGTCGGACGAGATGGGGGAAGCCTCTCCCTCAGAGAAACACACACACACACACACACACACACAGTCTCTCTCCCTCAGAGAAACACAGTACTTACACACACACACTGTCTCTCTTTCTCTCTCCCTCTCCCTCCCTCAGAAAAAGGTCTATAAGGACCAGATGGAGTTCATGTTGCAGAACCACGTCTTCCCCCTATTCCGCAGCGAGCTGGGCTACATGAGAGCCAGGGTAAGACCTGTGTGTGTGTGTCAGGCCAGGGTAAGACCTGTGTCAAGTCAAGTCAGTTTTATTTGTATAGCGCATTTAACGTGCACAGAGTGCAACCCAAAGCGCTCCTGTGTGTGGGGGCTGTGTGTTTGTGTGTGTGTGGGGCCAGGGTAAGACCTGTGTGTGTGTGTGTGTCAGGCCAGGGTAAGACCTGTGTGTGTGTGTGTGGGCCTGTGTTTGTGTGTCGGGTCAGGGTAAGGCTGGGGGTTCATGGTAGGGTAAGGCCTGTGTGTGTGTGTGGCCCTTGTGTGTAAAATGTGAGGTAAAAAGAAATCTGTGTTTAGGCGCGCTGGGTGCTGCACTACTTCTGTGAGGTGAAGTTTAAGAGAGAGAGAGAGTGTGTGTGTTTAGGCGTGCTGGGTCCTGCACTACTTCTGTGAGGTGAAGTTTAAGAGAGAGTGTGTGTGTGTGTTTAGGCGTGCTGGGTCCTGCACTACTTCTGTGAGGTGAAGTTTAAGAGAGAGTGTGTGTGTGTGTGTGTGTGTGTAGGCGTGCTGGGTCCTGCACTACTTCTGTGAGGTGAAGTTTAAGAGAGTGTGTGTGTGTGTGTGTAGGCGTGCTGGGTCCTGCACTACTTCTGTGAGGTGAAGTTTAAGAGAGAGTGTGTGTGTGTGTGTGTGTAGGCGTGCTGGGTCCTGCACTACTTCTGTGAGGTGAAGTTTAAGAGGGAGTGTGTGTGTGTGTGTGTAGGCGTGCTGGGTCCTGCACTACTTCTGTGAGGTGAAGTTTAAGAGAGAGAGAGTGTGTGTGTGTGTGTGTGTGTGTGTGTGTAGGCGTGCTGGGTCCTGCACTACTTCTGTGAGGTGAAGTTTAAGAGGGAGTGTGTGTGTGTTTAGGCGTGCTGGGTCCTGCACTACTTCTGTGAGGTGAAGTTTAAGAGAGAGTGTGTGTGTGTGTAGGCGTGCTGGGTCCTGCACTACTTCTGTGAGGTGAAGTTTAAGAGTGACCAGAACCTGCAGACGGCCCTGGAGCTCACGCGACTCTGCCTCATCAACGACAACCAGATGCCCGTCAAGGTGGAGGCCGCCATTGCCCTGCAGGTCCTCATCAGCAACCAGGAGAAAGGTGTGTATGCACACACACACGCAGGATGACTAGGAGAAAGGTGTGTATGCACACACACATGCAGGATCACCCTGTGGCTCAGTGACCAGTCACGACTCCCACATACGCACAGACAATCAGTTGCCTGTTGCTGACCGTAACCTTAGAAGTGTTGTTCTGAACTTATCTCCGCATTGGTGTTATTTGTGGGTGGGATGGGTGTAATATGTACCATCCAATATACAGATAGCCTATGGGAATAATCCCAACTATTTAGGAAACGGATAGTCTATGGGAATAATGCCAACTATTTAATAATCCACTTGAAATCGACCTCCAGGAGGCATCTGCGTGACCACTTTCTACAGCCAGTATGTACTCATGCACTAATATGGCCAATATGTACTCATGCACTAATATGGGCCAATATGTACTCATGCACTAATATGGGCCAATATGTACTCATGCACTAATATGGGCCAATATGTATATGGACTAATATGGGCCAATATGTACTTATGGACTAATATGGCCAATATGTACTCATGCACTAACATGGGCCAATATGTACTCATGCACTAATATGGGTGGTCTTGGAGGACTGGGTGCACTAATATAGAAAACAAAATGACTTTTGGTGCGTGTGTGTAATATGTGTGTGTGTGTGTGTGTGCAGCTAAGGAGTACATCACGCCATTCATCCGGCCCGTGATGCAGGCACTGCTGCACATCGTCCGGGAGACGGAGACCGATGACCTCACCAGCGTCATCCAGAAGATGATCTGCGAGTACAGCGAGGAGGTGACCCCTATCGCCGTGGAGATGACCCAGCACCTGGCCATGACCTTTAACCAGGTCATCCAAACGGGCCCAGACGAGGAGGGAGGCGACGACAAGGCCGTCACAGCCATGGGCATCCTCAACACCATCGACACCCTGCTGAGTGTGGTGGAGGACCACAAGGAGGTACGTACACACACACACACACACACACACACACACACACACTGCCATCCTCAACACTGTGGTGGTGGACAAGGAGGCACACACATTCAGTTGCACACAAACTCACCTGTTCAAACAAACGTCCTGAAACAAGATTATAGTCTTTCTTCAACTTGTCTGAAATGCCATGTACACCGTCTTAACGTGTGTGTGTGTGTGTAGATCACACAGCAGCTGGAAGGCATCTGTCTTCAGGTGATTGGAACAGTCCTGCAACAGCACGTTCTAGGTAAGGCAGACACACACGCGCACACACACACACGTCTTAACAGGATGATTTAAATCAGATTTCCCCAGTAATGTAAGGTACTGGGGCGGGCTAATTTATGGGTGCAAGTGTAACTGTTTTTGCTTGTGCGCGCGTGTGTGTGTGTGTTTAGAGTTCTACGAGGAGATCCTCTCCCTGGCGCATTCTCTCACCTGCCAGCAGGTGTCGCCACAGATGTGGCAGCTCCTCCCACTCGTCTTCGAGGTCTTCCAGCAGGACGGCTTCGACTACTTCACAGGTACACACACAGACTGGAGCTCACACACTAGAGGGTGGATACCTGACAGTACCTCACGGGCTGGGTCGGGTTCAGACACACATTTATAAGTTGTACTGGGGTCGTGATCGGACACATATTTATAAATTCTACTGGAGTCAGGTTCAGACACATCGGCGCGATATGCCATTGGACGTTTTCCATTTAAAATAGCCTTTTATATTGGGTAGTTTCGGACCTGTTCTGCTTCATGAAGCAGTTTTCTGAGAATAAAATAAAATATAAAATAGTACCTAACAGCCTTCTTCCTATGTGCAAGATTTGTTAATGTAGCAGTGATGACGCATGTGTATTTTAGGCGGCAATGCTATCTTGGGAGACATTGTTGTAATCGGGAGAGTACAAGACCAAAGAAAAGGAGGGAAGTCTAGGCCTACTATGTGGAGATATTTCTGCTTAACGGTTGAGGCGGATAGTGATTAAGTCGTTGATTATGTCTAATGTATGAAGTGGATTTGTCATGAAATAGACTTGCTGTAAGGACATGGAGTTCCGCAGCGGTAGGCTATGTGGAGATTGAGAGAAGGTGCAAAACGTGTGATGCGGATGGGCTTTTGCTAGCAGGGTACCTCAAGAAAAATCCCACTGCAGACCAAACTAAATCTGACAGAGAAATGCGTTGCATACTGGGGTAAAAACAAAGCCTACCGGTAAGGCCGTCTCGTTCAATTGGAGGAGAGGATTTCCTTGAGTTGCCCCAGTTAACGTCCTGCATATGGATTAGTGGCAGCAAAAGACCCTAGTATTAATGACTTGCAGTTCATTTCAAGACTTAGTTTCAAGAAGTTTTGTCAATGGAAGGACTTGAATTTGCGCACACGCTCATCTGATTCAGTAGACAATTAAGAGTGCCATTTTGACTGCTCTTTAAAAGACAGGCAACATGAAAATGTAGTCACTAGCATGAGCAGCACTGAGGCATCGTCTGTGTGGGGTTCAGATGCAGCTCTGTGTGATGCGGGCCGCACCGCTCTCCATAAGCCCCTCCCCCTGCTCATCACACACACCTCGCTCTCCACCAGCCCCTCCCCCTGCTCACAAGCCCCTCCCCCTTGCTCACCAGCCTCCCCCTGCTCATCATACACACCTCACTCTCCATCAGCCCCTCCCCTTGCTCACCAGCCCCCGCTCACAAGCCCCTCCCCCTGCTCATCATACACACCTCACTCTCCATCAGTCCCTCCCCCTGCTCATCAGTCCCTCCCCCTGCTCATCAGACACACCTCACTCTTATTCTAGACATGATGCCTCTGCTCCATAACTACGTTACCGTGGATACGGACACCCTGCTATCAGACACCAAATACCTGGAGATCATCTACAGCATGTGCAAGAAGGTACACACACACACACACACACACACACACACACATATATATATGTATACACACACACACACATGTATAACCACACACATACACATGTATTACCGCAACACACACACACACACATGTATTACCACACATACATGTATTACCACACACACGTGTATTACCACACACACGTGTATTACCACACACACGTATTCACGTATTACCACACACACACACTTGCTCTGTATGGCGTTGTCTGTGTCTGCTGTCCTGTAGGATAGCTCTACATTTCTTAGATGTCTGTGAAGGTGGTCATCTGCAGGTGGAGAGTGACTAAAGTGTGTGTGTGTGTAGATTCTGACGGGTGAGGCTGGTGAAGACCCAGAATGCCATGCTGTCAAGCTGCTGGAGGTCATCATCCTGCAGTGCAAAGGGCGCGGCATCGACCAGGTAACATAGCAACCAGTAAAGAGTCATCATCGACCAGGTAACATAGCAACCAGGTAATATAGCAAACAGTATAGAGTCATTATCGACCAGGTAACATAGCAACCAGGTAACACAGCAACCAGTGTAGAGTCGGCATCGACCAGGTAACATGGCAACCAGTGTAGTGTCGGCATCGACCAGGTAACATGGCAACCAGGTAACATAGCAACCAGTATAGGGTCGGGATTGTGTCGTAAATCCGCTAGGAATTGTGTGAATCACGGTAACCGTGGCTACTGTACAGATAGAGATCCAATGGGGGCAGGACTGACGTCAAATGGACCTCTAGAGCCCATAGACCTCTGAAGTTCGCCTACAAAAATGCTGCCATCTTTGAGATCCGGTATCTTGCGATTTTTCCTATGGGAAAATAACATGGGGGTTTTGAATGATAAACCTGTTAAACTCTCGCGGGGACGAGGAAGTCTGAAATGCAGACGTTTTGCTCAACACACTTTTGTCCTCTGCCTTCAACTGGCTGCTGTGATCTTCGGTACGTTAAGATGGAAAACTTAGCTCTGGGGTAGCAAAAATCTAACTTGCAATGCAACTTGCCATAGATAGTAAGCCTCAATTAACATCCGGATCTCCTTATGGTTCTTTTTTGTAGGTAAATTTCAGAGGCCTGTGGGGTAGGCATGACTAGCGTCAAATAGACCTCTCTTCTCACTACTGACAGGCTCGACATGTAATCACAAGTGTTGGCCAACATGGAAAGGATGTAATATGGACATGGATATATGCCTGTTTTAGCCAGTAGATGTAAAGCTGCTTTGTCTTACAAACGAGTGTTTGTAGTAAGTTACAGCTTCGTAGCATCAGTAGGCTAACTCAGTGTTACAGCTTTGTAGCATCAGTAGGCTAACTCAGTGTTACCTCAGTGTTACAGCTTTGTAGCATCAGTAGGCTAACTCAGTGTTACAGCTTTTTAGCATCAGTAGGCTAACTCGGTGTTACAGCTTCGTAGCATCAGTAGGCTAACTCAGTGTTACCGCCCACAAAACAGAAGCCAATCTACAGCATTTAATGCTCTTTACTTGCATTGCTTACTTAAAGGACAGGTTCAGTATTTTACACTTAAAGCCCTGTTTTCAGATAGTTTATGATTAAATAGAACGTTTAAGGTTGAAATTTGGACACATGCTGCCGTCCTGAGAATTTTCGGTTTCTGTGGTAGCAACGCGGTATAGGTGCACTGGAACAATCCTTCCTAAAACGCATTAAACTTTCGTTTACAAAGACGTGAAACTCACCGAGTGGTCAGGGGTGTTCACTGATATGCTCACACAAAAATCGCTGCAAAAGATTCTTTCCAACAGGTTTTATCGTATATTTTGTCCAACTCCATTGACTTGTATTGAATTAGTCTAGGCAAAGTAAGGTCTGACCCAAAACAAATTGCAACAGAATTTATTTTCACATTTTTATATTTAAATTGGTGATCTAAACACCATAGTAAAAGTCCATGAAAATCCAGTTGGTGGAAATATGTTAAAATGAGGGTTGTTTTATGCATTATCCTTCAGCAAGTACTGACAAAACTGTAATTAGAATGTTGTAGAATAAGCATTCTAAAGAATATCTGACCCCATCTAACTTAACATGGAATTTTAGAATATTGCATTGTTGAGGAACATTCTTTTATTTCCAAAGAGTTAGTACATTTCTCAGGCTTATTTCAGACTGGTTTGTTGCTAATTGGTGTCTATTTTTTTTATTTTGGCCCTTTGAATAAATGGAAATGGTTGTTCAGTCTTTAAATAGAGCCAGTGTGTTTTTGCATTTAAGTGTTCCACAATGTTAAAGTTGTACAAACACATAGTTAAGCATTATTCAGCCTACAGTAGGAAAGTGTTTTTGGTGGTCTGATTTAGAGGTCACTGAATCATATACAGTATATCACATGAAAGTATCAGTCCATCATTTTCCAAGACTTATAGACTTGTGTAGTAATTGACCTCTTGTAGGGGGGTTGACTGACAGACTGTCTGTCCAATCAGAGGGGCCTGTATGATCCTTCTTTACTTTGCACAATTTTGGCTAAAACAGTAATCAGACAGCACAGTATGCTTATGTAAGTGCATGAATGAAGGAAAATTGTAAAGGCAAAGTTGAAGATGGACATGATGATGTCCAAATTCGACAGAAAGGTGCAGATAACTGCAGCTAGCCTCCAAAGAGGTGACTATTGTTGTGACGTCTAGCAAAAGGTGCATGCTATACTAATATAGTTTAAGATTCATAAAATTCATGCCTATGCATGGGTCATGGTTTTACCAAAATCATAGAACAGCCAAAACTATACATATTCTAAAAGCATATGCCCTGTACATGAAATATAGCATTAATCAACTTATGTCCCATCTTCCTCCATACCATGCATAATACATACTCCTCTATTCTGTATAGGCAAATCAAGTGAACAGCTGATACATTTTGGCCTGCACTATTAAAGGAGAATTCCGGTGTGATCTTGACCTAAAGTGTATTGAAACATGATACCGAGTGTGAACGTATGTCTCATAGCCCATCTCGGCTTGTCCCCTGCACTCCAAAATCTGGCGCTAGTTAGCCGATGCTACCAACAGCTTTTTCAATAGTGGTGCTTGACATCGGGCTAGCCATGCAAATAAATCACTGTTTTACACCCATTTACGAGGCTCAATGTATCTCCACACTTCATTGGTAGACTTCCGAGGGCCCTGACATTTAAAACGAGACATTGAGAACTTTGAAAAAGCACTGGTAGTTTACTTACAAGACTATTTATACAGACAGTATCTTCACAAAGTTTAGCGTTTGCAGCCATCTTGAATTTAGTCAAGATAAGTCGAGCAACGAGTAAGAATGAACTGGAATCCATGCATTTCCACTAAATTATTTTTGGAATCTGATCCCATACCTGTTCATTCTTACTCGTTGCTCGACTTATCGTGACTAAATTCATTGCTCAATAAAAGAGACAGGCATGACGAAAAACTTGAGTGTACAACATGTCTAACAGTACCAGAATCCATAAAAAAAAACATTTGTATCAATTTTTTTGATGTTGAACCCTATATTGACCCGCCTAAAGTTACTCAACTTGCACCGGATCATCTTCCAGAATCTCAATATTATCACAAGTGTGGGCAAATTTCTAAGTCAGCACCAGTCAGTTATGATGTCATCACATCACCAAAAGTATTGGTTTTACCAAAAATATTTTTCAATATTTTAAACTACAAAAATACATACCTATAAAGTATTTTGATACAAAATACGAAGCCGTTTTTTTTTTCAAACCAGTCAAATACAAATTACGAATATACGATATATTTTGTATTTGAAATATGGAATACATGTAATAAATACTGCTCATCCCTGTAGGCATCACTTGTTCTGAGATACCATGTTTAGTTCAGGAGCTATAATGAAGAATATAGGCGTAATTCAGTTATAGTGGAACATTTAAAGGAGCCGTATGTAAGAAAAATATTTCAATTAATCATAAAATGGCCCTGATATTTCACTAGACACGAAGAAATCATGTTCATTTCAAATACTTATATCACTGACAACAGTAGTCCGGCCAGGATATTGTCATTTAAAAGTGAAGTTGCAGCCCTCAACTGATGTTGATGTTGTGTTTTGTCATGTCATGTTGTGTTTTGGCCTGATCGCGCAGCCACCCTCCACCTATCTACTAATCACAAAGTCAGTAGTGTTTTAGCCATCCGGGTTGGCAACCTCGAGTCAGGGGAGGGGAGGGATACACCGCTCTTCAGTATTTTGAAAGTGATTGCGGTACCAGTTTTGGCCACAATCTTACATATGGTTCCTTTAATGGTTGCCACGGCGACCATTAGGGTTTTTTGATAATGGTTTTATATCTGAAAATGTTCAGGGCTCCAAACTACAAGTTCACCTGCAAGTTTCCTGCCTTAATGAAAGAATTTGACCTAATTTTCACATATCCCCTGTGCTATGAAAGTTCAATAAAACTGCCAAAGGTGCAGCTTTTAAGCCATTGACCTATGCACAAATAATTCCAATTTTGACAATGTTCCACCACTTGGATTTTCATGGACTTTTGGTATGTGATATGGGAAGGTTTCATGAACTGAATACAACAAAAATCATTTCTGTTGCAATTAGTTTTGGGTTGGGCTGTATTTCTCAGGCGAAAGAGCTTTTTGGGCGATTTCTTTCGACCTCCAGCGAAGTTAAGTAAAATGCAGACCGCAGAGACACGGTGATCAGCTTTCTGCAGATTCTCAACAGGTGTGCTCACATCCAACAGGTGTGCTCACATCCAACCCCAGAAATTCCAGTCACAACTTTAGCCTTTCTGGATCGTTGAAAGGAAGTCTGTGACAACTTTTTTTTTCTCTGAAATTTTCCCATAATTTGGAACTGCACAAAATTGCCTCATTTTTAGCTGTCTGTTGCAAAATACTTCAAGACAGCGATCTTCTGCTTCTTCTGTGTATTCAATAAAATGCCAGTGGTTTGCTTGTAATTGGCAAGACGTGTAAGGTGTATTATTGCCACCAACTGGGCTGGAGTGTCTATTATTCAAGCTCTCAATGGAAGAATGTACAGGTGTGAGGCGTTTGGAAAAATAGCTCCACAGTTTTACAACCATGGTAAAACACCTGTTGGAAAGCATCTTTTGCAGCGATTTAATGCGTTGGAAGGATTGTTCCAGTGCACCTATGCAGCGTTGTGGAGGAGGGGGGGCGCTACCCAGGGCTCCGAACCGGTTCAAGGAACGAAAACCGAAAATGAAAATTTCGGAATTTTCACGGAATTTTACGAGGAAGCGAAACGAAACGAAAACAAAATGGTCTTCAACTGTTCGGAACAGAAACGCGTTATTCTGAAATCCACAAAACCGGTTAATAACGTTTTTTTTTTTTCTTCTCTATATAACAGCCTAATAATTTGATTTCTGCAGTTTGAAAAAAAAAAAAAAAAACGAATAAATGGACCTTTGGTCCAAATGTGTATATTTTGTCTTGCTGTTGTAATGTAACCTATCCGTCTGCCACTTCGATCTTAGGCCAGCTCGTAGCGTAGGCTACTGAAACTGATTTGGAAATTGTTTGTAGCCTATCGTAATAGCCTATTTTGCCTGTCCACGCCTTGTCGTTTTTAAAGTCGAGATTTGAAATGTTTGCGCAATTATAGCCTATTCTATGTAGAAGAGTTAAGCGGAAATTTGAGATAGGCCTTGTCAGCAACAGACAGGTTCGTTTATAAACAGGGTTGGAATTATAGCGCAAGCCTTTGAAGATCTCCATATGGATAAAACTTAGGCTATAACCAGGTAAGGAGTTTAGCACGTATCCAGAAATATTTTTGATAAGAAATTATTTATAGGCATAGGTTAGCCCTACAGTAAGTCTGTAGGCTATGGGATGGATAGCCCATCTGAATGTTTTTGGATGCCGCCTGTGACTTATTATTTTTGGGCATAGCTACGGTATAGGCTAAATCAAGGGGAAATAATGAGTAGCCTACGTCTATTCTCAGGTAAAGTCCACAAAAATAGACTTGATAGGCCCGCCAAACACTGCCGGAACTTTAAGAACGAACAATATTTTATTTCGAACGGTTCAGGACCGATATGTTGGTGGCAGAACGCATGCAAGAACGAAAACGTTAAACATAGGCCTACCTGAACCGTTCGGAACGGAACGTTTGAAAAATAATTTCGTTTTCAAGCCCTGGCGCTACCACATAAACCGAAAATTCTCAGGACAGCAGCATGTGTCTAAATAGAACGTTTAGGTTGAAATTTGATCATAAACTATCTGAAAACAGTGCTTTAAGTGTAAAATACCGAACTTGTCCTTTAAATGTGTGTTTGAGGTGACAAGGTGGTGTGTTCGTGTGTGTGAGGTGGTGTGTTCGTGTGTGTGAGGTGATGAGGTGGTGTGTGTGTGTGAGGTGACGAGGTGGTGTGTTCGTGTGTGTGTGAGGTGACAAGGTGGTGTGTTTGTGTATGTGTGAGGTGATGAGATGGTGTGTTCCTGAGTGTTCGGTGTGTGTGTGTGTGGGTGACGAGGTGGTGTGTTCGTGGTGTGTGTGTGTATGAGGTGATGTGTTCGTATGTGTGTGTGAGGTGATGAGGTGGTGTGTGTGTGAGGTGATGAGGTGGTGTGTGTGTGTGTGTGTGTGTGTGTGTGTGTGAGGTGATGACATGGTGTGTTCCAGAGTGTTCGTGTGTGTGTGTGTGTGAGGTGACAAGGTGGTGTGTTTGTGTATGTGTGAGGTGATGAGATGGTGTGTTCCTGAGTGTTCGTGTGTGTGTGTGTGTGTGAGGGGTGTGTGGTTGTGTGTATGAGAAGTGATGTATTAAAAGTAATGTGTGAAGTGAAATGAGAGTGGTGTGTGTGAGGTAGCGAGTGGGTATATTTGTGTGTGTGTGTGTGTGTGTGTAAAGGTAATGGCTGCAATTAAACCATTCCAATGTGTGTGTGTGTGTGTGAGGGGTGACGAGGTGGTGTGTGTGTGTGTATGAGGTGATGTGTTCGTGTGTGTGTGAGGTGATGAGGTGGTGTGTGTGTGAGGTGACGAGGTGGTGTGTTTGTGTGTGTGTGTGTGTGTGAGGTGATGACATGGTGTGTTCCAGAGTGTTCGTGTGTGTGTGTGTGTGAGGTGATGAGGTGGTGTGTTCATGTGTGTGTGAGGTGACGAGGTGGTGTGTTTGTGTGTGTGTATGAGGTGGTGTGTTCGTGTGTGTGTGTGAGGTGATGAGGAAGTGTGTTCCTGAGTGTTCGTGTGTGTGTGTGTGTGTGAGGTGATGTGTTCGTGTGTGTGTGTATGAGGTGGTGTGTTCGTGTGTCTGTGTGTGTGTGTGTGTATGAGGTGGTGTGTTCATGTGTGTGTGAGGTGATGAGGTGGTGTGTTCATGTGTGTATGAGGTGGTGTGTTCATGAGTGTTTGTGTGTCTGTGTGTGTGAGGTGATGAGGTGGTGTGTTCGTGTGTGTGTGTGTGAGGTGATGAGGTGGTGTGTTGATGAGTGTGTGTGTTGCAGGTGGTGTGTTGATGAGTGTGTGTGTGTTGCAGGTGGTGTGTTGATGAGTGTGTGTGTTGCAGGTGGTCCCGCTGTTCGTGGCGTCTGCTCTGGAGCGTCTGACGCGGGAGGTGAAGACTAGTGAGCTGCGCACCATGTGTCTGCAGGTTGCCATAGCAGCGCTCTACTATTCCCCGCCCCTCCTGCTCAACACGCTGGAGAATCTCCGCCTCCCCAACACCACCCAGCCAATCACAAACCACTTCATCACCCAGTGGCTCAAGGACGTCGACTGCTTCCTGGGGTGTGTGGACACTGCTCCTACATCATGAGATGTCTATGCCTCATTAACGTGTGTGTGTGTGCACAGGCTCCAGGACCATGAGATGTGTGTGTGTGTGTGTTTGTGTGTGTGTGCACGCAAGCTCCAGGGCTGTAAGGTGTGTGTATGCGCACTGTAAGATCTGTGTGTTGGGGCTGTGTAGTGTTGCACGGTGCACTGATAACTACAAAAGAATCACGACCCTGAAATTAAAAATGTCACGATGCCTAATTTTATTAGTATCGATACTAAAAGGAAAATTCCAGTATTTAGCACTTTGAGTCCCTTTTCTGGTTTGTTTTGGATGAACTAGAGTGGTGGACACTGAAATTTTGACGATTGGTCCCGTCTCGACTTTTCTGACTCGTTTTGAATCGCCTTTGACTAGTCAGAGTGGCTGCCTACAACAGCTAAATACCGGAATTTTCCTTTAAGAATGGCAGTGTTCAATCAGGAGTACTGTGCTTCTCATGTTCTAGGCATCCTCACCAATCAGGCACAACTCACTTCAATGTTCCAAATGTCCCGGACTCATTGATATTCAAAAAATCAAATCGCAATTACAATATCTATCCCAAAATCATGCAGCCCTATTACTGACATGAGTGTGTGTGTGTGTGTGCGCGCAGGCTCCACGACCGTAAGATGTGTGTGTTGGGGCTTTGTGCGCTGATGGATCTGGAGCAGCGTCCCCAGGCGGTCAGTCAGGCGGTCAGTCAGCCACACACACACACACACACACACACACACACAACTCATTGGGCCGAAAGTACCAGATCTTCAAAGCCATCTTACAGAGTACGCCCCACACACACACACACACACACACACACACACACACACACACACACACACACAACTACGTGGACAAGTACCAGATCTTCAAAGCCATCTTACAGAGTACGCCACAACACACACACACACACACACACACACACACACACACACACACACACACATAGACATGGATGCCATCTTATAGTGTGTGTGTGTGTGGATCTGCAGACGCGTGACCCTGCGTGGTACCAGGCCTTGACTCAGACGCTGGACGAGGAGCAGACCAAAACCCTGCAGGACGTCATCACACTGGCTGACCAGAGACGCGCCGCACACGGTAAGAACATAGGCCTATAGGCTATATAGTTCCTTTTTAACAGCAAACAGAAATGTCAAAATGGCAACAGGTCATCATGTCCTTTAATTGTCAAAATATTGTCCATATTATTCAATCAATGTGGCGCAAATGAGGGTAGAGTCAGTGGATTAATCTATCAAAAGTGAGCAGCAAGGGCAGGCAAAATGGGAATTATGAGAACCGTTTAGAATCTAAGGGCTAAGCCCCGAATGTTTTCAACTGCCAGCGACACCCCTGGTCAGGGCAAAGCAGAATTGTCATTTTTGCACTCCGGTACTGCACCATGCTCACCTGACTCTGACTCTCGCCAGGTGAGTTGCGTTCTGCCCCACTTACCTCCATCTGGGTTCACTTCCGTTGGGTGATGCCGAGTGATTTCGGCACCAGATTTTATGGTAAAGCCAATCAGGGCGGGAATTTCATAGATGTGACGTAGCGGAGAAGCGACTGTTTTGATTCAGACAACAATGGCGACTCGCATCGAGGAAGCAAGCGTCAACATTGATGCTGCAATTTCATCCGTGTTGTCCAATCTACCCAATATGTTTTCCTTAAAAGATCATCAGAGAACGGCTCTGAAGGCTTTTGTTGGTGATGACGGACGGACAAGTTGCTTATCCAATCATATGCAAGGATTTTTGATAAGGCCCAGCCTTCTGAAACAGCTCTCCAATGGAGCGATCCCAGATGGATGAGTGGAGCTAGGCTAGAGTGGAGCTAGAGTGTGGAGGACACTCACTCGTGCGTTTGGACCTTTTTGTTTACACACACCCTCACTCGGACGGCACCCGCTATTAGTAGTAGTAGTAATTTTGTTCACCCATATAGCCTGCCCGTTTAGTGTGTATAAAACATGAGGTCAGTGTGTGTGTGTCTAACCCCAGAGTGTGTGTGTGTGTGTGTTCCTCAGAGTCGCGGATGATCGAGAAGCACGGCGGCTACAAGTTCAACGTCCCCGTGGTGCCCCCCACCTTCAACTTCGGCGGGACGGCTCCTGGGATGAACTGACCCGCCCCCCGCCCCCCACCCCCTAACTCTGTGACTGATTGTAGTGAAGTGAAAAGCTTGTGTTGTTCCCGATCTGGTTCGGCTCACTCTTCAATCGGACTGTCAAATTGGCCAAAAGCCCCAGAAGATGTAGGAGCACAACCAAACCAAACGCAACCAACGCCTGGGAGGGACTATGGGCCGGACACACACACACACACACACACACACACACACACACACACACACACACACACACATCCCCACACACTCAGACACTCCGAGACTCAACGCTCTGGACAACACTTACCCCGTGGGAGCCAGCCTTCTGGTCACCAAGCCGACAGCTCTTAGGTCTTCCCACTCCCACTCATGGGACTAAACAGGAAACAGGAAATGGACACCTCCCCCACCCCCCCCCTGCCGACTGGCACGTTAGTTTTTTTCTACATCGCCCCCTGTCTCATATCTGGTGTAAATAGCAGCTGGGGGGTTGTCACGGCGACGTGAGGAGCCGGATTGGTGTACACGACTGACTAGCACTTTCATACGTTCAGGTCTCTTGCACTCCCACGCAGCCCGCAGCAGGTTTTTAACCCATCCATCTGATTGATTGGCGCGATTGAAAGGCACATTAGCTGAGGCCGAGTCCGGCCGAGACCTGGTCAGTGCCGCCAGGACACGTGCAGGGTTCCACACACACGGCTGAGGTTCTGCGGAGAGCCCGACAGTGCTGGGTTCCACACACACGGCTGAGGTTCTGCGGAGAGCCGACAGTGCTGGGGGCTGCAGCTCATGGGTTCTTCATTGAAGCATGTACTGTTGGACTTGATCGTGAAGCTCTCAAGCTTTTGGTTGATGTATGGATGAACCATCTATATATACAACATATTAAAACATTACGCTGGACTACCTGCGGTGGTGTTGAGTTTTACACACACACACACACACACACACACCACAAACTTTAGATCATGTACACAAAGATCACACGCGCAAAATTTAAGATCATGTTCACAACGATTTTGATGCATGAAATTTCTCCTCATAGGAAGCTTGTATAAGATTTCATTTGATAGTTGAGTGTTTTAACATAAGAGGCATCAAATGTAAATACCTGTACAGTAATATACTACTAATACTATTTTATCGGGGTCTACCATCTCTATGCTCTGAGAACCTTAAAGCAACACCAAAGAAATGTTCCTGTTGCACGCACGCTATTTGTTTATCCAGCAACGGCTTTGCAAATAAAGATGTCCATAGACAAGGTAGAATATGTTGCATGATTTTATGAAATTACGATGTATTGCGACATCATGCAAGTCAAATTTGTAGTTTCTTATGTCTCATTCCATCGAACTACAGATCCGCTACTCGATCTGGCAAACTTACATAGTGCGGTTATAGCCGATAGAGGGCCGCGAAGCGAATGCAGAATTGCCGTTCACCCTGTTACGAGTTGATGAACCACGGAAACAATTTTGTAAACATTATTTTAAAGTACAAAAAAACTCTGGTGTTGCTTTAAAGGGTCTACCATCTCTTTGCACTGAGAACCTTAAGGGGTCTACCATCTCTATACTCTGAGAACCTTAAGGGGTCTAGAATCTCTACTCTGAGAACCTTAAGGGGTCTACCATCTCTGTTTTGAGAACCTTAACGGTCGGTTTCCACACCGTGAAACACCTAGAGCGGAATCTCATTGTCTGTGTTTCAAGGCTGTTTTCTAAAAAAGTTTCCTCTCCCACTCTGAGCACGCAATCTCCACTTCAGAAGCACTTACATACACCAAACTTTCTAGTCTTATGCTTAACTATATATAGAAGATTTCTACAGAGGGGTTTGTTGATATATTATTCCAAGCCTGATTTATGACATTTTATGCCTATAAACATGGCAAAAAATCGAGTTTTTAAGGCTATTGACATCATATTCTGATTTACAGGATAACAAAAGTAGATATTCATAAATCCCTCTGTAAATGTTTCCCCATCTAATATCTGAACACAATGAAAACATAATTTTGAACCTGGCTGTATCCAATGCTCAGATTTCGTGTTTTAAAATATATGCAAATTAGCGCATATTTAATTAGGTAATGCCTAATTTGCATATGTAAGATTAAATTACAGAAAACTTGTAATACAATTTTTTTCTCTTTAATGTAAGTAATCAACTGGGGAAGTTTCATAATGATATTTGCTAGTTAAAAATGTACCCTATTCCCCTGTAGTGTCTCGCCTTAATGAAGATATCCAGGGGTCTTTATGCCTCGACTAAGTTGTTGTTGACTAAACAACAATTCATGTTCATAGAAACAACAAGGTCACTAAGACAATATATTTCATACCTGTGTTGCAGCATGTAGCCTAGCTGCTAGGCTAGGCTTAAATTGAAACATACTAGCTAGCTGAAAAGCTTGAGTGTTTAAACTAACATATTTAGTGGTGACTAAGTTCGTGTGGCATATAAAGCACAATTTGTGTTGATACAAGTACCAATGTTCGTGTAGAAACATTTTAATCACATACAAATTTTCGTTTTACAGCTCAGGTAGTCTTCGCCATCTTGGTCAGACTTTTTTGTAACTCCAAACACGCGGACCTGATGGTCGAATGGTCCTCATTTGAATAAAGTTAAACTTTCGCCAAATTTGTTTTGACTGCCTCGGCGATTCGCTCTCATTTCGCCCAACCAGGTCGAATTTCCTTTCCATTCAACCTCAATCAGAGTGAAGCAAAAATTCGGTGTGTGGAAACCGACCGTAAGAGTCTACCATCTTTATGCTCTGAGAACCTTAAAGGGTCTACCATCTCTATACTTTCATAAGGGTTTACATCTATAGAATGTTGGTACATCTGTCACAATGGGAGTTCAAGCCCAAAAGGCCTAACGTTCTGTCTGTGTTGCCAGTTGGAGAGTTCTAGTCATTATAATGGTATGATTTTGAAACACAAAATGGAAGCTTGTCTGGCAACAAAACAAAACAAAGGAAGCAGTTCTGTGCTGGTCCACCATGTCATCTTTTCATTGATCATTACAGATATAGGCAGTACTGGTTAGGGCGTATAACCCTGGTTTCCCTGCACGTGGGGCAGTACTGGTTAGGGCGTATAACCCTGGTTTCCCTGCACGTGGGGCAGTACTGGTCAGGGCGTATAACCCTGGTTTGCCTGCACGTGGGGCAGTACTGGTCAGGGCGTATAACCCTGGTTTGCCTGCACGTGGGGCAGTACTGGTCAGGGCGTATAACCCTGGTTTGCCTGCGTGGGGCAACCCCCTGGTTTGCCTGCGTGGGGCAGTGGGGCAGGTTTCCCCTGCCGTGGGGCACTGGTCCCTGGTTTGCCTGCAGGGGGCAGTACTGGTCAGGCATATAACCCTGGTTTGCCTGCCGTGGGGCAGGTTTCCCCTGCACGTGGGGCAGTACTGGTCAGTGCGTATAACCCTGGTTTGCCTGCACGTGGGGCAGTACTGGTCAGGGCGTATGACCCTGGTCTGCCTGCATCAGTGGTTCTTCCTGTTGCGGTCGCTTGACGTCCTAATAAGCTCTAATATTAGAGTCACTTCCTGTTCCTTATAAGCTCTAATATGACAATGACTAAAATTATTTAACTTAAATCACAGTATTAGACTATTACAATTTGCTGGTATAAAATGTGTGTGAGTATGTATATGTGTATGAGGTGTGAAATAATGTGTCATAAAACATGAATATAAATGTGTATGTGATTGGAGGCACATAAGCAAATACTCCAGCTGTTTTCTGAATCAAATACTTCAGCTGTTTTCTGAATCAAATCTGAATGCACATTCATATATTGTGACAAAAGAATGTATCATATAGTGTGATACATTCAATACATATAAACAACCAGATATCGAAAACAGCAGAAGGTGAAATAGATATACTACTTGCATATTAAAACGTCACTATCCATTTTATGATATTCACACAAAACAGCAGTCATGAACAGGTAAACACTACACTCTAGTGGTCGTGAACGGTATTGCGTCTAGAACACAACAAAGGCGTTAATGGCAAGTCATTCAGATGGGGAATATTCCACAAGTGGAGGTTTTAAACAGGCAGGAGACATAGACATTAAACAAGAAACACTGTAGGCTAGTGACAATGGCCCCACATTTTTGAGATACCCCTACCGGAGGTAGAACTAAAGCCAACAATGTTTTTCCTCATCTCTAAGGTCTCTCATATATGAAATGGATTCTTGGCTAAAAATATTTTACTGCTAAGATTGTTAAATTAACAGATATTGTTATACACCCCAAAACCAAAAAAGGACTAAAATATAGCCTGTCCGTATGGGAGTTATGGCATATAAACTAGTGCAGATCAATCACACAAGCTCTGAGAACTTTGAAACTTGGCATGTAGTCAGGAAGTTGCTTTACCTACTAGAAAAGACTGGATGTGAATATCTTGATGTATGGAATGAATGAGACATGTAAACACATACCTAAAATAAGCAAACATGCAAAAAATTAATATCTATGCAGAATGTTTTCATTTTCTTTGTAGCTGCTTTATCAGGAATTATCATAGAAACACAGATGATGGCTTGTTGGAAAGGTGGGGTTATTCTGAATCCAACAATACCAAATATGTAAATATAGTATGACAAATTAGGATGTTCTGTCACTCAATGTATGAGGTGTCCAAAATGAAAGAAAACAGAAAACTGGCAAAATACAGTCAAGTCTAAATCACATTATCAGTGGTGAGAAGAATGTTGACAAATTCATTGTTAGGCTACTGCAAGGTAAGTGCTGATCTATATTTACATTTAATAATGATACATTTCATATGTCACAGTATTAAACAACTCATATGAAACACAGATCCAATTAAATCAGGTTAACATTGGAATGGAACACCTTTATTAAAATATTCATTTTGTTTTGGTCAAGTCATTACTGAATAATGGGAAATAATATTGTAAGCTTTTGTCAGACCAGCAGTGGACAGTAGAGCCTACACTGCTTATAGTACTTCACCCTAAACAGTTAATTGTAGAAACTACTTTCCCTAACTAAGAAAGCCCTCTGACTAATGTTGCATGTGTAATTCAACTTGATTAGCATTTCAATGTATATCAAATGTATATCATTTTTCCTTTTCACTAGTCTTATGGAGAATGTCTTACAGACATTGGATCCAAAGCTTTGTATCATTTTTGGGAAACATTTTGAATAAGGGCAAGAAAAAAGATTCCTATGTCCCAAAGCCCACAGTGGAAGGCCTCCAACGCATACCTACCCTTGCTCAGCAGAGAGAGAGATGCTGATGTCCATAAAACTGTGCTCAGCAGAGAGAGATGCTGATGTCCATAAAACCGTGCTCAGCAGAGAGAGATGCTGATGTCCATAAAACTCTGGCATATACCAGTGGCGCCGGCAGGCGTAATCCACGCACTGTGCGTACAATTTTTTCACGGCTTTATTTGTGAAATCATTCAATATTAGTCTACAAAAAAAAAAAAAAAACTTGTGTGACAACTAGTATATATTTATTGACTCATGTGCAATCTGAATATTGCCATTATTCCGAATAAAACCGGAGTATGGTGTGCATGCATGGAAACCATAGACTATAAAATATGAAAACGTAGCATTGTCATGACATGATAACGATTGACCTGTGGCGGTTTTCGGGCGTGGTTTGGATGGGTCAATTCTGGCGCTTAAAAACACAACGTTCCATTCATTCATAATAGCCTAAATCATTCAGTCATGAAAAGAAAACAACAACAGCAGCTTAATATTTTTCAGGCGTTTAACCGTAACGTTAAAAGACGTAGGCCTACTGATCTTAGCAGTGATGCTGATACTGACAGCAGTGAGAGTTTGTCCTCTACGGTCACGGTCTGTCGGTCTACACATGTTTAAAATGTTAAATTGTTTGCTTACCTCTGTAGGCTTATTTAAAAAAAAAACAGCTGTTTGGAACAGGGATTCAGTTAATGCGTAGAGCAGAGGTTCTCAACCTTTTTGGGGCTAAGATCTTAGCCCCAAAAACACGTCAAAGACACGTCATGACGAGTCGGGTTGGTGCGGGTGTTAAAAGTCATTGACTGTGCGTAGTCTAAAAGTTTGGGACAACCAAAGCAGCAGTGGAATGTATTTAGAGTGTTGTGAGCAAATCCTAATTGTTAGCAAGTTACCATAACTGTGTTTTGCTCTATCGCGAGATAAACTCATTGGTTTATTTCTTTTCTTTTATTTCCCTTTCTCGCGGGTTGGGCAGTGAAGTTATAATGCGCATAAGGTACGTTACCCTAATTTGAGTCAGAGCCGCTTGCTCTGTAGAAGTATTCCTGTCCTTCCCAAACTGCGTTAAAATAGTGTGTTTAGCAACCAGAATTAAAAAACTAAAAAAAATTCCCGGGAGACTAAGCTCACATAACCTACAGCCAGTGTTGTAAAAGTTAGACGCTTCATGCTGTAGGCTATTTGATAAGGGATGACATGGTGACATGGGTAGGTTGACGTGATGAAGAGGGGCTTTCTGTTCCAGTTTATGTAAAGATTTTTCTTAGGCTCAATAAGGAGAGGCCTACATGTTAGGGTTAGCCTACATTTACCAAAAGCTCAAGTAAGGTCGGGTCTCTTTTTCTTTTTTTCTGGGGGGGGTTGGGCCACGTATGGTGCGTAGGCTACTATGGAATACAACCTTAGCGGCGCCCTGCCATATACAGATGATATTTCCTTCAAAATCAAAGTTTCATATCATGCATCATGTAGAGCGAACTACTGCAGTAAGACAAAAATCAGTGAGCAGCAGCAAGTTGCAAATGTTGAGAGTGAGAGCACATAGATAGATAGATAGATACTTTATTGATCCCCAAGGTCTCAGTAGCATAGAGATCACACACATGCACTTACAGCAGAAAGAGTAAATATAAGTATATACATATAACAAAACTCCACTGTACAATAGAGACAGCAGAATATAAGAAAAACTAACAAAACTAAATACTAAATATACTATATAAATTAAATAAAAAAATCCACAGTGTGCTTGAGGGTGATCCAGAATGAGACGCTTGCAGTGACAGGGCCGGGACTGGCCTGTAGTTCTGTGTGCATGGTGAGGTGCTCAAGAGAGTGAGTGTCATGGTGAAGGTGCAAAAAGTAGTCCAACAGTGCAAGAGTAAGGTCTAGAGACCAGCATAAATAAATATGGACAAATAAGAGAGTAATGTATAATGTAGACAAGATAATATAAAAACTATATCAGTGCAAGAATAGGTTGAGGTAATAGAGTTACAGCCATTCAGTATTGTAGCAGAAGCCATTGGTCATGTGTGCTAATATAGCATGAAAAACAGTGTAGCAGTAAAACAGTAGTAAAATATTAGGCTGTGGACAGTAGTAAAACAGTAGTGGACAGTCAGTACTCAAACATGGAGAGGCAGACAGACTATGCAGAGAAGTCTATCTCTCCTCTTCCCTTAAGTGAAGCATTGAACAGTTCAATGGCCCTGGGGACAAATGACTTCCTCAGCCTTTCAGTTGTGCAAGGCAGTGAGCGAAGTCTCCAGCTGATCAAGCTCTTTTGCTTTATAATAGTGCTGTGGAGTGGATGACACTCATTGTCCAAGATGTTGATCAGTTTGCTCAGGGTCCTTTTATCTGATATTGAAGTGATGCATTCCAGTTCCCAGTTCAGCTCCCACTACAGAGCCAGCTTTCCTTACCAGCCTGTCTAGTCGCCCAGCATCCTTCTTCTTTGTGCTTCCTCCCCAGCATACCACTGCATAGAAGAGGACACTGGCAACAACAGACTGGTAAAACATCCTGAGGAGCTTGCTGCACACATTGAAGGACTGCAGCCTCCTCAGGAAGTACAGCCTGCTCTGCCCTTTCTTGTAGAGTGCTTCACTATTTGCTGACCAGTCCAGTTTATTGTCCAGTTGTAAGATACTTGTAGGTATTTACCACCTCCACATTGACCCCATCAATGGAGACTGGTAGCAGAGCGGGCTTAGACCTGCGGAAATCCACCACCATCTCCTTGGTCTTCGAAGTGCTGAGTTGGAGGTGGTTGAGTTTGCACCACTGCACAAAGTCCTCCACCAGGCTCCTGTACTCCTCCTCTTGCTCGTCCCTGACACAACCCACGATTGAAGTATCATCCAAAAACTTCTGCATGTGGCATGACTCAGTATTGTAGCAGAAGTCAGACATGTAGGGTTTGCACAGTTCCTGTGGCACTGCAGAGACAGTTCTTCAGTCTGGCAAATCTGTAATCCAGGATACCAGGTGGCGTCCACACCCATCTGCAAGAGCTTGTCCTCTGAGGGGTTGGATGGTGTTAAAAGCCACCTGGCTCTGATACAACATCATTTCTGAGAGATTGTTTAATTTGTGGGAAGGCCAGCTCTAGACTAGAACCTCTCAGCCATTTGACTGGTACAGGCGCAAATGTAAATCTTTATAGGCCAAGTATGCTAGCATTGCAAAGAATTTGGCCTCTGCATTTATATGGAAGTCCCTTTAAAAAGATTTAGTGCACAACCCAAGCCGCCTTCAGTTGAAATTTTTAACTCCAAAATACTGAGTGTCATTTATCCCATCCGTCACAAAACCTTCTGCATGTGGCTGACTCAGTAGGTGCCTGCTCAAGGGCACCAAGTCAGATGTGTACATGGGAGAACAGGACTGGAGAGGTAGGTGCCTGTGCTCAAGGGCACCATGGATCACCGTTACATGTAGGTGCCTTGCTCCAAGGGCAGTTCTGGGCATCCAGGAGAGCAGTGTGGCGGCCGCTTGTCTGGTAATCTTGTCTCCCAGTCTGGATACCAGGATGGTGTTAAAAACCATCTGCAAATCTCCCAGTCAGAAGGCTGAAAAGCACATCTGCACCAAGGGCTGATACAACATCATTTCAAATACAGAGATTGTTTAATTTGTGGGAAGGCTTGCTCTAGACCAGAACTCAGAATTGGCAATGGAGTTTATAGGCCAAGTATACTTTACATGACAAAAATTTGGCCTCTGCATTTATGGATGTGGGCATGGAAAGCAGTACTGAGTGAGGTGAGATTATTGCTGTCTCTGCATTTATCCCATCCCCTTGAATTAGTGAATCACAGTGAGGTGAAGCACACACTAACCTGGAGCAGTGAGCTGCCTTACTAGCAGCGGCTAGGGGAGCAGTGAGGGGTTATGTAAGGTGCCTTGCCCAAGGGCACCATGGATGTGGGCATGGGAGAGCAGTGAGGGGTTACATGTAGGTGCCTTGCCTCTCGGGGCACCATGGATGTGGGCATGGGAGAGCAGTGAGGGGGTTGTGCAGGTGCCTTGCTCAAGGGCACATGGATGGGCATGGGAGAGCAGTGAGGGTTACATGTAGGTGCCTTGCTCAAGGGCACCATGGATGTGGGCATGGGAGAGCAGTGAGGGTTACATGTAGGTGCCTTGCTCAAGGGCACCATGGATGTGGGCATGGGAGAGCAGTGTTGTGGGAAGGCCAGCTCTAGACTAGAACCTCTGACAGCCATTTCGACTGGTACAGACGCAAATGTAAATCAGGTTTATAGGCCAAGTATACTTGCGTATACAAAGAATTTGGCCTCTGCATTTATGGAAGTGGAGGAAACCGCACTCTCTTGTATGTTACTTTAAAAAGATTTAGTGCACCACGCCCACAGACGTGTCTCGGCGTCAAGCCGTCTTCAGTTGAAATTTTTAACTCCAAAATACTGAGTGAGTGAGCCTATATTGCTGTCTCTGCATTTATCCCATCCGTGAATTAGTGAATCACAGTGAGGTGAAGCACACACTAACCTGGAGCAGTGAGCTGCCTTACTACAGCGGCGCTCGGGGAGCAGTGAGGGGTTACATGTAGGTGCCTTGCTCAAGGGCACCATGGATGTGGGCATGGGAGAGCAGTGAGGGGTTACATGTAGGTGCCTTGCTCAAGGGCACCATGGATGTGGGCATGGGAGAGCAGTGAGGGGTTACATGTAGGTGCCTTGCTCAAGGGCACCATGGATGTGGGCATGGGAGAGCAGTGCTCAACCACTTCCCCCGCCCACAGTTTTCCTTCTGGGTCAGGGATCGAACCGGTAACTCTTCGGTTACAAGCCTGAACCCCTAACCAGTGTCCCCAGTACCAGAGACAACCAGCCTGAACCCCTAACCAGTGTCCCCAGTACCAGAGACAAGGTCCTTCAGGCAGCTTCTGAAAGGCTTGATGAAGATGTACATCTTCAAATTCTTTCATGCCCAGATCTCTTTGCATATGATGCCAAATACCATAAAATGTGCCTTGCACACTACATCTCTAAACAAAATATAGCAGCAGAAAAAAAGCAGACCGATGTCTATAACAATGCCTTTATTAAAATCACTGAAGACATTGATAAAACAATATTGTCCAAAGATATGAAAGTGAGGACTCAATTCTTTGACTGATAGCTATGACAACATCCTAAAGACCATTGCTGAGCAAGAAGGTGTGTCCATAGTTCAACACAAGAAATATAGATCCTGGAAACTAAAGGAAAAGCTGATACAGCACAAAGACAGGCTTGCATTTGTTCCACGTCCAGGACCGTCAGATCTGATCTGCTCAGATAGTATGACCATATTGTGCACTGAGGGAAGCTGCTAAACTCACAGAAATAACAGTAGACTGAGACTTCCACAGACAAGTCAGAGTCTTTCCAAAATCCAAATATTACACAGGGCTGCAGACATATTGAGGAAAAGCATGGATCAGGTAGAGCATGACAGTGAGTAATATGTCAGCAGTGACTGTCTATTATGTTTCCAATGCAGCAAGTATGTACCCAACATCCTGTATGACTTTGTGAACTGGTGTGTTGATTAACATGCCCACAGAAATTACCAAACATGTGATGACCCAGCTTCAAAGGAGAATCTGTGTGTTATCCCAATCTGTCATGATCTCACTGAACAGAGCTGTCACATCCATACGCCAATCACACTGGGACTTCCCATTTTAATACATCATGAGTTTGGATCTGTGTTTCATATGAATTGTTTAATACCATGACATATGAAATGTGTCATTATTACATGTAAATATAGAGCAGCACTTACCTCATGTAACTTACCTTGCAGTAACAATGCATTTGTCAACATTCCTCTTACCACCGATAATGTGATTTGGACTTGAGACTGTATTTTGCCAGTGCTCTGTTTTCTTTATAATAATGTGTCATAAAAAAATTACATAAATGTGTACGTGATTGGAGCATGAGCAAATACTTCAGCTGTTTTCTGAATCAAATCTGAATGTACATTCATATATTGTGACACACGAATGTATCATATAGTGTGATACATTCAATACACAGATATCGAAAACAGCAAAAGGTGAAATAGATATACTACATACATATTAAAACGTCACTCTATCCATTTTATGATATTCACACAAAACAGCTGTCATGAACAGGTAAACACTACACTCTAGTGGTCGTGAACGGTATTGCATCTAGAACACAACAAAGGCGTTAATGGCAAGTCATTCAGATGGGGAATATTCCACGGGTGGAGGTTTTAAACAGGCAGGAGACATAGACATTAAACAAGAAACACTGGTATTGTTACCTACACAGAGTCAGACAACCTCACGAAGCTGAAGTTAACGCCACATTCAGCGCGGATCTCCTTAAGTTTCGATTTCACTTTTAAAAAGTGGATGTTTTCGCCGCTAGATGGCAGAGTTGACCGCATTACCCAGTTGACGCGGAGGCATTCGCCAGTCAAGCAGAACACGTGCAGGCATCAAGCAGCCATTTTTGAACCCTTAAAGACAACTCCTTTGCTTTATTTGATGCACACACTGATACCAAACTGCAAGATTATTGATTTTTGATATTGATTCACTTAAATAGGCTGAATGACAAATACAAATACACCTATGAATTTAAGTTGCACAGGTTTGACACCATTATAATCCAAAAATGTAACTTTTCTATGAGTAACTATTCTGTCCAGGCCATTTTAGGAAAATACTTTTAGAATCTGTAAACCACTCCAGCGCCTGCTCAGAGCCTCCCAAAATAACCCTTTGATCTTGGAACCCAAATGATCTTGGAAAATCATTTTGATTCTTTGCACTAGTGCATCCAGAAGGAATGAAAGCAAGCAAATGACAAATGCATCTGGGGCCTCATTTATAAAAGTGTTGCGTAGAAACCATCCTTCATTTGATCTTAGATTATTTCTGAAATGATCGTACGTGTGATTCAGAGAACACTTTAACGTTTGCACAAAAAAAAAAACCTTCCAGATGTGCCCATTATAAATCACAAATGAACGTGAACTTGTGCGCAGCCGGATGGTTTTAGGTCTCCGCCTTGTAAACACCCCCTCATCAATATCATTAGCATATGTTTTAATGAAATCAATGGCCTAAAAGCTGTAGCTTATGTACAATTATATATTGAAAACATTGTATAGGCCTAGCCTATGCCATCTGATGTTAACTAGCCTATATGCGTCAGTTCGAATAGCTTAACTAATTATGTTTTTCCAGCAAAGCTTTCTGGAAAGAGATCGTTGCATCCATGTCCATTGTCCTCTGCTCGCCATTCCTTTAACTTGCAGTAATGTGAATAATCAACATTTAGTAGCCTATGTTTAGGCCTACTTTGTAGAAAAAAAATTGGGTAGGCCTACCTTATGAAGGAAAGACCTCTAGGCCTACAGCATAATCCTGTACGTTATGGTACAGTAGGCTACTGTACGTTTCCAATATGACCCAGGGTAATATGCTGATTTAGTCTACAAAACAGAGGACTAAATTATAAGCGTGATATGTCATGTAGGCTTAACGTTTCTTTTAGGATAGGCTATGTTTTTGCTGAAAAAGTAGCCTAGTTCGCCGGTCATTATTCATTCATTCTGCATATCTTTGCTATCATTTTCTTTCAATAATGTCCAATGCCTTAAACATTGTCCTTTATTGTTTGCTTTAGGCCTACCTTTATATTTTAGCCTACATTATTCAACTCACGTACTGTCATCTGATCTTGGGCACTGCCAGTCAAAAAAAGCAAACAGGTGCGCGCTCTGCACCTCTTTACGCAAGTCCGACGCAACACTAAATATGAAGATGCCCTGCTTTCAGAGGATAACTTCCGTCCCTTGGTTGTGTAGGCTATATATATGATAGAAAATATCTTTAGCCCACATTGTATAGCTTACATTCAAATATTACCTTTCTGTTACGAAGCTGGGAATAGGTAACCTGACTCTTGCCAGATGAATTTCGTTCCACCTAGCTCCACTCATCCATCTGGGATCGCTCCATTGGAGTGGTGTTTCAGAAGGCTGAAGGCAAAACAGTCTCACAGTCGCTTCTCCACTACGTCACATCTATGAAACTCCCGCCCTGCGTCCTGATTGGCTCTACCATAAAATCTGGTGCCGAAATCACTCCCAATGGAAGCGATCCCAGATGGATATGAGTGGAGCTAGGCGGAACGAAATTCATCTGGTGAGAGTCAGGTTAGGGAATAGGCCGATGAGCGCAAATTAGGATGTAGGCTAGTGGAGGCTAAACGCGAGTAAACGCAGTTTATCCACCTCTGAAATTTCTGAAATATAGTTTAAGCCTACCCACCTCTTATTAGAGTTTATCCACCTCTCAAATAGTTTATTCACTTTTAACATTCAAAACTGTATGATCCAATACTAGGCCTATCCTATATTCCCAATATTGTACAATAACCTCCACCATTATCAAACATGTTCTGAATGCCTTTTTTAAAAATCCGATACGCATGGCGCAACCGAGATTGAGGAATTTATAATTCACCCACCTCTTATTTTACCACTACATCCCTGGCACAAATGTACTTTTCCTCTCCTAAACGAGGGCAATTGGACATTTTATGATCAATATTAGATTGGTGAGAACACCAAATATACTAGATCACCTGTAAAAATGTTTCAATCATTCCATCGTAGGTCTTGGTGTTTTTTAGATATTATGAAATAAGTAAGCTATACGTTTTTTCACTTTCTTAAGTGGGCTATAGTTCTCATTAGCAGTTTTATGCCAAACCATGAAACATTAAGCTGCGTCCAAAAACGTCTTTAAAAATCTTCTGATATTGGTCTTGGAATTTTGAAAATGCATCGCACTTAGACCTCAGATTACTTGCAGTACCCTGGCATTACCACAAGGAAATGGTCGTACGTCAAGTTTGAACCTGACGTGGAGATAAGCACTTTTCCACGTCAAAGACGGTTTTTATAAATCTGAGCGTTGGCATGGATTTGAGCGTACGCACGGTCTAAGATCAAATCTGTGCGTAAGAACGCTTTATAAATGAGGCCCCTGACGTGGAGATAAGCTCTTTTCCACGTCAAAGACGGTTTTATAAATCTGAGCGTTGGCATGGATTTGAGCGTACGTACGGTCTAAGATCAAATCTGTGCGTAAGAACGCTTTATAAATGAGGCCCCAGATCTCTTCCCAGCATAAGATCTCTTTCCAAAGATCTCTTCCCAGCATAAGATCTATTCCCAGCATGAGATCTCTTCCCAGCATAAGATCTCTTTCCAAAGATCTCTTCCCTGCATAAGATCTCTTCCCAGCATAAGATCTCTTTCCAAAGATCTCTTCCCAGCATAAGATCTCTTTCCAGCATAAGATCTCTTCCCAGCATAAGATCTCTTCCCAGTAAGCGCTGACTGGAAAGCCAGAGGAGAATGAGGCTACGTTTCTACGGTGATGATGAAAAGAGAAGACGCAAGTGGCGTCTCGTCTTTTTTATTCGCGTTTAGACGAGCATTCTCGGGAAATCTTTGTTGATATGAAGACGCAAGAGTATGTGATATTCGATTGGATATGCATTCCAGACCGCTGGGTGGTGATGTGATAGAACCCCGGTACGTCACACGCAGACATTCTAATTTGACAGTTTAGCCAGAGAGAGAATCAAGGACCTTTGGTTTAGCCGTTTAGACGGAGACGCAACCCGGGTCGTCTTCAAAACTCTACACTCTGGAAGGAGTCTTCAGATTTTTGCGTCTTCAAGCCCTGATGGCGGGGTCGCCGTGTAAATGAAAGGCACTTATGATAAAATATTTTGTCGTCTTCCTTCGCAATCGTTCTCGTATAAACGGCCCCTGAGGCTTCAGGTATTTATGTATGTATACATATATAGACAGAGTTCAATTCAGATATAAATAGCCCACAGACAGAGTTCAATTCAGATAACATAGGCCTATAATAAATATTGTTTTTCTTTTATCATAGCATTTACATGTTAATGATATTGATGAAGGTGTTTAAAAGGCAAAGACCTAAAATCATTTGCAACACACAGCTCTGGAAACAATGAGGAGACCACTGCACATTTGAATATGACCTTTAACTCATTCCAATGTCACTCGGCAACCGTAGGATGACATCATAAAATTAGCAGTGGTCTAATTTTCTTTCTCTCCTAATTATTTATAAATTATAAATTATTTATAAAATAAGGACCTGATGTCCACCAGGGGGCAGCCGAAGGGTTTAATTTCATACGGTTGAGTTCGGACTCTGGGCATCCCAGGTCCAGCACAGCGATGGTTCCGCTCCGCACTAACACACACACCGCACTAACATACACACACACACACACCACATAGTCAAACACAGACTCCCAAGTGGACCAAATGCAACTATAAATATGTACACAGAGAAAGAGACACACGCACAGATATTTTGAGTATGTTGAGAGTGCAGCTGGATGAGGTATAAATAGATGTGAGAACAGATTCCTGAGATGATGCTGTCCGGTCAGAACTGCACTGTCTTGGGAATTATTCTCTCGAGACACACACATACACACACATTCATGCATGCACACGCACACAGACACGTGGATGCACACACACACACACACACACACATGCATGCACATGCACACACACAGACACACACACACGCACACACACACACACACACACGTGGATGCTCCAGAGAGTTGAGTGTACCAGCAGAGCTGATCTCCGCAGCATTCCGCCTAAACCCCAACATTCCGAAGAGGGCAAAAATATCCCTGACCATCTGCTCACACACACACACGCATACACAAATGCCAACAATGCATGAACCATTACGCCATCACACATTTCTCACACACTCAGTGCACTCGCCATTGCGCCACATCACACACACTGACCCCTCTGGCTTCTCCATTGTGTCTCTCAGTCAGACACACACACACACACACACACACACACACACACACACACACACACACATTGGCCACTACGGCATCACCATCATGTCTGTCAATCAGATGAAGGTCTGTCACCTACACACCCCACAGACACCCAAGATAGTGACATCTGAAGGTCTGATATGACACATGCACACATATACCTACCATAGTATGTCCATAACACACACACAAACGTTCACACACTACAGCTACTATCAGTGTTCTGGGTGTTTTTAAAGCCTGACACACACACACACACACACACACAAATACACAGCCAGACACCTGCTTGTCCTCTGCTGAATGTGTCAGTTCCAGTGTTTAATTGAGGAATGCGCTGCATCTCCTCCGTCTACCAACATTCCCATGGAGATTGTTGCCAGGACAACAAACTCTGTTGTGAAAGAATGGATTCCAGAAGAATGAGGAAAATTAAAAAAACAAAAAACGGCAAAGGACAACAGCTGGCCTGAGTGCTGAGCTGGAGTAGCAGCAGGGAGTAAGCACAGGGAACGAGAGAGTTGTGTTAGCACACCGCTTGAGTTAGCATAAGAGTTGTGTTAGCACACCGCTTGAGTTAGCATAAGAATTGTGTTAGCACACCGCTTGAGTTAGCATAAGAGTTGTGTTAGCACACCGCTTGAGTTAGCACAAGAGTTGCGTTAGCACACCGCTTGAGTTAGCATAAGAGTTGTGTTAGCACAATCGCTTGAGTTAGCATAAGAGTTGTGTTAGCATACCGCTTGAGTTAGCACACCGCTTGAGTTAGCATAAGTGTTGTGTTAGCATACCGCTGAGTTAGCATAAGAATTGTGTTAGCATACCGCTTGAGTTAGCACACCGCTTGAGTTCGCATAAGAGTTGTGTTAGCATACCGCTCGAGTTAGCATAAGAGTTATGTTAGCATACCGCTTGAGTTAGCATAAGAGTTGTGTTAGCATACCGCTTGAGTTAGCACACCGCTTGAGTTAGCATAAGAGTTGCGTTAGCATACCGCTTGAGTTAGCATAAGAGTTGCTATAGCACACCGCTTGAGTTAGCATAAGAGTTGTGTTAGCATACCGCTGAGTTAGCGTAAGAGTTAGCATAAGAGTTGAGTTAGTGTACTGCTTTAGTTAGCATAAGAGTTGAGTTAGTGTACTGCTTTAGTTAGCATAAGAGTTAAGTTAGTGTACTGCTTTAAGTATAAGTAACTACTATTTTGATCCTGTGAATTAGTGAAACACACTCAGCACACAGTGAACACACAGTGAGGTGAAGCATACACTAATCCCAACGCAGTGAGCTGCCTGCTAAAGCGGTGCTCGGGGAGCAGTGAGGGGTCAAGGGCACTTCAGCCATGCCTACTGGTTGGGGTTCAAACTGGCAACCCTCCAGTTACAAGTCCGAAGCCCTAACCAGTAGGCCACGGCTGCCTCAGTCCTGTTTTAGTTAGCATAAGAGTTGAGTTAGTGTACTGCTTTAGTTAGTATAAGTCTTTTGTGCAAGTAGCCTATAGAGAGAAATGAGGAAAGTCACATGACCTGATGGCGGCCATTTTGTCTCCCCATTCACAAGTACATGTTCAGATTGGCTGGAGGACACGTAAGGTTTGAATTGGAGTTTGTGTGATAGCGCTGACAGAGCTATCTAATAACAACTGTACAGTGAATGATCTGAACTCTGTTGGACGAGGCAGATGGCTGATCTAATAACAACTGTACAGTGAATGTGCTGAACTCTGTTGGACGAGGCAGATGGCTAATCTTCGTATAGCGAGTGTTTGGATAGTGATGAAATGTTGGGGGGAAAAGTTAAGCAAAAGTAGCTCTGAAGGAGCTGGAACTAAGACTAAGGTTAGACAGCAGTCAATTACATAAGTATGGAAAGTGGTGTTCTATTTGGGCAACAGGGAGGGCCACATTTAAGCCGACATCCAATCCATATCACCACAGCATTTAGCCTACATCCAATCCATATCACCACAGCATTTAAGCCTACATCCAATCCATATCCCCACAGCAATTGAGGAAGAAATAATGGAAATCAAGTGTGTATGATCATGGGAAATGGAAGTCTAATACAATGACCACCAGATGTACGTACATGGACTTTTGAAAAATCTGACAATTAAGTATAAGTATAAGTATATATACTTATACTTGATCCCGTGAGGGAAATTTGGTCTCTGCATTTAACCCAATCGGTGAATTAGTGAAACACAAACAGCACACAGTGAACACACAGTGAGGTGAAGCACACACTAATCCCGGCGCAGTGAGCTGCCTGCTACAACAGCGGCGCTAGGGGAGCAGTGAGGGGCCTTGCTCAAGGGCACTTCAGCCGTGGCCCTGTATTTCCAAAGAAATTAACTGTATTTCCAAAGAAAGCTATTACTGACTACTATCAAATTACTTTGCTTTTTCTAAAGAAATGGTTAACTGAGAACAATATCATCATTTTAGAGTGGCAGAGCCAGAGTTCAGACCTCAATCCGTCAAAAAAGTGAGCACAAGGCCAGAGTGATGGCAAATAATCGTTCCTGACTAAAAACCCGGATTGCTGTTAAAAAGTACCCTGGAAATCCAGAGTTCTTGTAAGAGCACAATGGAATTGTCTCTGTGAGACACTCTGGCAATGAGCAATGATGCACGTTACTTTTACCCCTTGCATCCCGTGGAACCAATCAAATCGTATCTGATATAGGCGGGCCAGAGGCGAGCTAAACTGATGACAGCGCTGCAACGTTGGAAACATTGATCATAGTGTTATCCAATTGCGTCGAAGTCCAGAATCATTCAGAGTAAACATTGGTCTAGTGTTATCCAATTGCGTGCAGTGAGATTTTCAAATGCATGCTTGGTGCCGCCCCTCAAGTTGGGCCATTACATTGTTCGTGGTCAGACCCTTAATCTTTCTAGATTATCAGGGTCTGGATTTTCCAGGCTAGTTAAAAAGGTGTGGTCTAGAATCATTGTGGAGACATGGAGAGGCTTGGTAGATATAAGAACCATTTCAAGAGCTGTGAATGCAAATAAAGATGTTCCCATTCATTATTTAAAAAGGAATCATTTTGGACTTGCCCTTTTTTTATAATGTTAAAAAATATAATTATTTTTTAATTCCATTTCCTACCACATTGTCTTACAACCTTTTGGCATGTGGCAGTGTCATTTTCAGTCAGAACAAACGTATGAATAATGAATTAATAATTTTGTTCTTAACTATACATATACCATGTCTGGAACCAGGAGGAGCCACATCTCCAGACTCGACAAGCACCTTGAGGTCACAGTGAGCAGGGCAGCATGGTGAAGGAGCGCTATGTGCAGGACACAGGGCAGCATGGTGAAGGAGCGCTATGTGCAGGACACAGGGCAGAAGGCGGCACTGAGCCTGCTGGAGGCGTCGGACTCCGACGTTTGAAATCTACACCTCGCTCGACGTCAAGGTCATCAGTATCGTCCTGGCGGCTCGGTCTGAGGAGGACAAGGACCGGTGTCCTTAGTGCCAGGCGCTGTCCAGTGAAAACGCTGACCTGAAGGCCCAGGTGCAGAGGTGAGTACATTTTCAATGTTATATTTATCATTTATATTCATTTCTTGTAATTATTTAGTATAGAGTAGACCTGCTCTATATGAAAAGTGTCACCAGATCATTTGTTTTATGCTGCTAAAGGCCGACTCTGGAGGTGGGGAGCTCCAGGGGGATGTGCAGTCTGGAGCTCCTCGGGCTGCCAGTCTCAGGTCATGGTGAGTGACGCTGACTGGAAAGTGACAAGATATACAGGTAGCACAGGACCTAAATAATCATTTGCTCTCTATGTGTGTGTGTGTTTCAGGGTCCACCTGCACCTCCCCTGTGTTGTAGTTGTTATTTGTAAAGTTCAGTGTTTTTTTCAGTGTTGAGGTTACTCTATACACTCCCTACATTTGGGAATAAAAAAATGTTTGCTCATCGGCAGATTCCACACTTTGACTTTCATTTAAATTATGGCCCGAAGACCTTTGGACAATAAATGAGCAACACTGTCTCCTCTGTTCAGGACAACTTGTTTATTTCCAAGGTAGTGTGGAGCAGTGGCACAGAGCATGGCAGATATGAAGAGTCTTACAGTAACAGAATCATTTCACAGCAATCAGTGGAAACCAACGTCAAACTCACTTAAGACCTCCGAGTCTCTTACATGAACCAAACAACACCAACGTTAAACTCAGTTAAGACCCCACAGTTTGTTACAGAAACCAAACAAGACCAACGTTAAACTCAGTTAAGACCCCACGGTTTGTTACAGAAAACAAACAAGACCAATGTTAAGAGCTCAGTTAAAAACCCAAGAAATGTATCAGAAACCAATCAAGAGCAATGTTTGGAGCTCAGTTAAAAACCCAAGAAATGTATCAGAAACCAATCAAGAGCAATGTTAAGAGCTCAGTTAAAAACCCAAGAAATGTATCAGAAACCAATCAAGAGCAATGTTAAGAGCTCAGTTACAAGCCCTGTAGTGTGAATACAGGGTAAGGACATAGCCATCATGCAAACCAGGAACACCACACAGATAAGAACCCGACATAGACATCAGGAACGTTCCAGAGCCCTGCAGAACACTCCAGAGATGTCTGAAATATTCCAGAAACCTGCGGAACATTCCAGAACCCCTGGGACATTCCAGCCATTGTGTGGTGTTGACCTACACAGGAATGTTCTGAAGACTCAAACAAAATAAAACATTCTCTGAGGAGACAAAGTTAGAAAAGCTGCTCAATAAAAAATATAAAAATATGAAATGTCAAATTCATATTTACATAGCATATGTCAGCATACATAAATTCAGAGAAATATCTCTTTCAATAATAATAATAAAAATATTTACATCATCAGATGTTATCAGAAGTAGTTATTTATTATGTTAAAGACAATTATTATTTAAATAGGAAATAACATTTGGAAATATTTCAACTTTAGTGTGCAAAGTGTCTCCATGGGGTATAAGCAATCCCAACAGCCTGCTCTCTTTCAGGTAGTCTCCTGAGCTGCTCTCTCTCAGGTAGTCTTTCAGGAGACACAGAAGTGCAAATCCCCTCCTCGCCACCAGGAGGCTGTCTTCTGCTTTGACATCAGACGCCAGACAACACGTTCATCCTCCTAAATGTTTTCTCATTCTCATAAAATGTAATGCACATACACCATATCACCCCTTCCTGCCCATAATGAATCTATCAGATATGACACCACAGTGGAAGTACCCATCACAGGCCCCATGTCACACCAGGTGTGATGCGTGTGTCAGCTGTGACATCACAGGCCCCATGTCACACCAGGTGTGATGTGTGTGTCAGCTGTGACATCACAGGCCCCATGTCACACCAGGTGTGATGTGTGTGTCAGCTGTGACATCACAGGCCCCATGTCACGCCAGGTGTGATGCGTGTGTCACCTGTGACATCACAAATGACTTGTGCATCAGCTGATCACAGGCATGAAGCTAGAGGTGTGTGTGGGTAACAAAGACACACTGTGGGTCACACACACACACACACACACTCACACACACACACACACACACACACACTCACACACACACACACACACACACTCACACACACACACACACACACTCACACACACTCACACACACACACACACACTCACACACACTCACACACACACACACACTCACACACACACACACTCACACACACACACACACACTCACACACACTCACACACACTCACACACACTCAGGTGCAGTATTTCTGTGGCTTTACCAGGGATTGGGTGCTGAGGATATGGCATGTGTAGTGTGTGTGTGTGTGTGTGCGGAATGTCAATTGTTTATATTTCTCTTAGAGCGTTTTCTCTGAGGTGTAGTGTTGAGGTTAGTGTTTTTAATGGTGTGTGTGAGAGAGTGAATTGGCACACAAACAAACACACACACACACACACACACACACACACACACACACACACACACACACACACACACATTCATACTGGGTGAGATGAGGGGCCCATGGTGAACTCTGTTGTGTTTTTGAGTGTGAGTGTGTGTGTGTGTGTGTGTGTGTGTGTGTGTGTGTTAGCTTGTGTTGAGGGGCACAGTGTTCCGGCCCAGGAATGTGCTTTTTGTTTTTCCTATTTTTCCTAGAAACTGTGGCAGTAAAGGCAGCTGTGTATGTGTGTGTGTGTGTGCTTCAGGCGTCGGATATGCAGCTTTGGATTTTGTCGATCCATTGCTGGGCACTGGTGGCATCTGCTGCACAGAAGTTATACACCCGCTTAGAAGTCTTCAGCTGCAACGACACACACACACACACACACACGGTATTTTATATTATGTCTATGGTTCTTTAGCAACTACATTTGCGTTTATATGATTTAAAAGATTATCACATTCTGTTTTTATTTACATTTTACATAGTATCCCTACTTTTTTGACAAAAAAGAGTATAAAGACAGTAAAATAGATAGATAGATGTGCATGTGTGTGTCTGTATAAAGATAGTAAAATAGATAGATAGATAGATAGATAGATAGATGTGCATGTGTGTGTCTGTATAAAGATAGTAAAATAGATAGATAGATAGATGTGCATGTGTGTGTCTGTATAAAGATAGTAAAATAGATAGATAGATAGATGTGCATGTGTGTGTGTGTAAAGATAGTAAAATAGATAGATAGATAGATAGATAGATGGATAGATAGATGAATAAGATAGATAGATAGATAGATAGATAGATAGATAAATAAATGTGCATGTGTGTGTCTGTGTGTATTGCTCACATCGAAAAAGGCTTTTTCACTGATGTGCTTAGGAGCTCCTATGGTTGGCATGGCGATCAGGACAGACTCTACCTCTGCCAGGTCGATGTGGCCCTTGCAGTGCAGGTCCTCAGCTGAGTCATAATACCTCAGCTAAACACACACACACACACACACACACACACACACACACATAAATAAAGATAAATCAACACAAACAGCACATACAAACACACACACACACACATTTACAAAGGCATATCCAAAAACTAAACCAGAAACAAATGCATATATCAGTGTTGAAGAAGTTAAAAAGCCTTTATTATTATGGCTTGGTCAAGTAAACCTTCTAAAAAACCAACGCCTTTCGGCTACATGCACACGTAAAGGCCTATAGCCGAAACACAGAGTTTTTTTAGAAGGTTTACTTGACCAAGCCATTATAAAAAAGGCTTTTCAACTTTTTCATTTCTGTCTGTAATCCTCTGCTAATTTATATAACCTATTTATTGCTGTGTGTAATCCTCTGATAATTTATATAACCTATTTATTGCTGTGGTCCGGCCTGATTACATTGTCATTTAAATTCATGTAATTATTTATTACTCAGCACATAGCACTTTACATCTGCCAGAGTTCTGGAGTTTTTACTCAGCACATAGCACTTTACATCTGCCAGGGTTCTGGAGTTATTACTCAGCACATAGCACTTTACATCTGCCAGGGTTCTGGAGTTATTACTCAGCACATAGCACTTTACATCTGCCAGGGTTCTGGAGTTATTACTCAGCACATAGCACTTTACATCTGCCAGAGTTCTGGAGTTATTACTCTCCCCCTACATGTTTTAACTTTCTAGGTGAAATCCATTGTAGACTGGTGTTTCCTTTGTTAAGTGCCCGGGTTCAAATAGAGTAACCTGCTTAACAAATAGGCTACTCATGCATGCAAACTAACTGGTTTGTTCTTATCACAACAAAATAAATAGTGGAAATAAAATTGGTTAGACAGGCAAAGTTATCAGAAATTAGCAACTTGTATGTAATAGCGTTAGGTGCAAGGTAGGCCTAATGTTCAAACACAAATGGGTCTCTACTCACGAACACTTCGCAGTCGCAGTAAACATTAGGCTATCAATTCATCAACTGTTACATGAAATGTTTGCAACGCCAACGAGTTACATTAACAGAGTTAGCATAGCTGCGTTACATTAACAGAGTTAACATAGCTAAAGACAGTTAGCATAGCTGTGTTACATTAACAGAGTTAGCATAGCTAAAGAGAGTTAGCATAGCTTTGTTACATTAACAGAGTTAGCATAGCTAAAGAGAGTTAGCATAGCTTTGTTACATTAACAGAGTTAGCATAGCTAAAGAGAGTTAGCATAGCTTTGTTACATTAACAGCGTTAACATAGCTAAAGAGAGTTAGCATAGCTTTGTTACATTAACAGAGTTAGCATAGCTGAAGACAGTTAGCATAGCTTTGTTACATTAACAGAGTTAGCATAGCTGAAGAGAGTTGTGATATCACCTGGTGTTTTGTGATGTCCAGAACAAACCAGCGAGGTTTCCATCCTTTCAGCAGAGCCCCTCGTTTAAAGAGAACACCTTCAAAAGACCTAAACACAAACACACGCAAACATTAACACTGACACAATTAGAGAGCTTGGACATAGGTAATGATCTTTCACATTATTGTGTGTGTGTGTGTGTGTGTGTGTGTGTGTGTGTGTGTGTGTACTGCGTGTCCCCTTTATGTGGGCTGAACTGGTTGTGTTTTGTCTGTGTGTGTGTGCGTACCGTGTGTCCTCGTTGCGTGGGCTGAACTGGTTGTGTTGTTTGTGTGTGTGTGTGTGTGTGTGTGTGTACCGTGTGTCCTCGTTGCGTGGGCTGAACTGGTTGTGTTTTGTGTGTTGTGTGTGAGTGTGTGTGTGTGTGTGTGTGTACCGTGTGTCCTCGTTGCGTGGGCTGAACTGGTTGTGTTTTGTGTGTGAGTGTGTGTGTGTGTGTGTGTACCGTGTGTCCTCGTTGCGTGGGCTGAACTGGTTGTGTTTTGTGTGTTGTGTGTGAGTGTGTGTGTGTACCGTGTGTCCTCGTTACGTGGGCTGAACTGATTGTAGAGTGTAGCGGCGCGGCGGTTCATGCCGTTGGGAGCAGTGCCGTTGTCATCGGCGACGGAGCCGTCAGCCAGCTGCAGGAGAGAGTGGCGATGGAGCTGCAGACCAGAGGAGGGCAGGAACCCGGAACCACACACTGACCGCTTACGCAACTACACACACGCACACACACGCACGCACGCACGCACGCACGCGCACACACGCACGCCGCCGCACATCGCACCACACAGAACACATACACACGCGCATCGCACACACACGCGACGTTATTTACGCACGCCAATCGACACGCGACGCATTAATGCACACACACACACACTTTTTTGCACACACACGCGACACACACACGCACACACTACGCACACACACATTGGTCGCGCACGACACAGAACACATACACATACATACACGCACACACACAGAACACATAGACATACATACACACACAGAACACATTATTATAAACACTGACCGCTTATGTAGCTACACAGAACACACACACACACACACACACACAGAGAGCCCCAGACTTACGTTGCTCTCCTGTTTGAGGTCCTCCTGTATGCTGAGCCGGGCTTTCTCCAGCAGGACTGGCCAGCGCTCCACCACCTGCCCCAGCTGGCCCTCCAGACGCTCAATGTCCTGCGGTTACCATGGACACACAACGCTCACTCATTATGTCCTGCAGTTACCATGGACACACAGCGCTCACTCATTATGTCCTGCAGTTACCATGGACACACAACGCTCACACTCATTATGTCCTGCAGTTACCATGGACACACAACGCTCACACTCATTATGTCCTGCAGTTACCATGGACACACAACGCTCACACTCATTATGTCCTGCAGTAGTTGTGTGATGGCGTGTGTGTGTGTGATGGTGTTTGTGTGTGTGTGTACTCACAGTGAGTAGTTGTGTGTATGGTGTGTGTATGTGTGTGTGTACTCACAGTGAGTAGTTGTGTGTGTGTGTCTGTGTACTCACAGTGAGTAGTTGTGTGATGGTGTGTGTGTGTGTGTGATGGTGTGTGTGTGTGTGTGTACTCACAGTGAGTAGTTGTGTTGGGTGGTGCATGTGTGTTGATATTGTGTATTATTATTATTACCTCACAGTGAGTAGTTGTGTTAGATTGGTGCATGTGTTATTATTGTGATGGTGCATGTGTGTGTGTGTGTACTCACAGTGAGTAGTTGAGTTAGATTGGTGCGATGTGTATTATTGGTAATGATGGTGCGTATTGTGTGTGTGTGTGTGTGTGATGGTGTTTGTGTGTGTGTGTACTCACAGTGAGTAGTTAGGGATTGGGTGGTGCATGTGTGTGTGTGTGTGTGATGGTGCGTAATATTATTATTAATGTTGTGTGAACTCACAGTGAGTAGTTATTGTGTGTGTGTGTATTGTGTGTGTGTGTACTCACAGTGAATACGGTTATGTTGTTGGAGCTGGTGCATGTGTGTGTGTGTGTGTGTACTCACAGTGAATAGTTGTGTTGGGTGGTGCATGTGTGTGATGGTGTATGTGTGTGTGTGTGTGTGTGTGTGTGTGTGTGATGGTGTGTGTGTGTGTGTGTGTGTACTCGGTAGTGGTGTGTTGGGTGGTGCATGTGTGTGGTGG
>NC_063209.1:30147201-30152201 GCF_017589495.1 Alosa alosa | reverse complement strand
ATGATTCAATTCATCTGCTGACCGCTGCCCCCGGGCCCACGCCCACAAAGAGTCAGAACACGCCCACTCTGGAGTCAGAACACGCCCACTCTTGAACAGGAAGCTGCCTGATTCACAGCTCCAGTTTAGAGTGTTACTTTTCTGTTCAGTTATAACCAATCAATGCTGATGATAGTAGTACACACACACATACACACACACACACACAATCTCTCACACACAAACACGCACTCAGACTCACACACACACACACCTCTACTCACACACAAACCCCACACACACACACACACACTCACACCTGAGCTCCGTCAGTGATGGGGCTGTAGAGGTAGTTGTGGAAGAGGGGATTGCGGTGGTGGGCCCTGCTGATCCAGTCCCATACACACATCCCTCGCCGAGCCTGCTTCTCCCCCTCAAACAGCAGCCCTGACACACACACACACACATACCTGCCGTGGGATTCAAATGTGTATGTAAAGCAGACTGAATTTAATTGACATTGAATTTTAGTGTAAACCCCCATATTTGTACGTGCGTGTGTGTGTTAAGTCTTTGTGTGTGTGTGTTAGGGCAACGTGTCAATCGATGACGTCGACGCAAAAAATACTTCGATGCAAAGTGTCGATTCGTCAGACCCACAACAAAGATGGAGTGTAGTAGCAACGCGACGCGAGTGGGTAGATATCAAGCACAGCTCCTGCCCCAGTGTGTGTGTGTGTGACCCTAGGAGTGGGTAGATATCAAGCACAGCTCCTGCCCCAGTGTGTGTGTGTGTGTGTGTGACCCTAGGAGTGGGTAAATATCAAGCATAGCTCGTGCCCCAGTGTGTGTGTGTGTGTGTGTGTGTGTGTGACCCTAGGAGTGGGTAAATATCAAGCATAGCTTGTGCCGCCAAATATTTTTATTTTCAGCGTTTCAAAATAAAATATTCACGATTGTTGAAGGATTGTTGGGGCTAAATTGCATAGAACACGGCGGGCTAAATTGCATAGAACACGGCGGCTAAACTGCATAGAACACAGCGGGCTAAACTGCATAGAACACAGCGGGCTAAATTGCTATTAAATCCGATTACAGCTCCCACACACAGCTGCGTGCGTTGCAGTGCTGGAGACGCATCCCGTCCACTTTACATGGACTTACGCCATCGATTGCCCAACTGAATTGTGGGTCCGTTACAAGGTTCTGCCGGGCCAAGGTTGAAAAGTCCAGCTGTTGCTGCACCGACAGACGGCACTGGCCAATCAAGCCAATCGACGGACGGCACCAGCCAATCAAATTACAGTTATAATTCAAGTCATTTGCATAGCTACCGTCGGGAACACCCGCTGGCATGCGTTGACGGAATGCAACTGTGTGTAGGAGCCCTTAGTGTTACAATTGCAAGGGTTCCCTCACAAACGTCTTAAAGTGACAGGCACTCAATTAGACTTATACACTACTGAACTTTATTGAATGCTACCTCTGACTAAGAATGCATTACTTTGCACTTGTATAGTCTTTTATTTTGGAATTTAAGAGCAATAAACATAAATTGCAATGTTAAGGAATTCATGTTTTTTCATTCAGATATGTAAATCAACATGTATTCATTGCTATTAGTCAATTAATTTGGAGATAATCGATAATCAAATCAAATTGAATCAGACTGAAAAAAATTAATCGTTAGATTAATCGATGCATCGAAAAAATAATCACTAGATTAATCGTTTAAAAAAGAATGGTTTATTCCAGCGCTGTGTGTGTGTGTGTGTGTGTGTGTGTGGTGTGTAGGTGTGTGTGTGTAAGTGTGTGTGTGTGAGTGTGTGTGTGTGTGTGTGTGTGTGTGTGTGTGTGTGTGTGTGTGTGTGTAAGTGTGTGTAAGTGTGTGTAAGTGTGTGTGTGTGTGTGTGTGTGTGTGTGTGTGTGTGTGTGTGTGTGTGAGCAGTATTCTCACCATGCTCCAGCCTCTCGTAGTCGGAGTCTAGCTGGAAGTCGTGGAAGCGGTTGGAGACGTGGTGGTAGGCCAGGAACTGCAGGTAGTGCTGATTAAACTCAAACTGGAGAGGGAACTGACGCTGGACCTGCACACACACACAAACACACATATATACACACACATATATATACACACATACACACACATACACACACACACACACACATGCACACACACACACACACACATGCACACACACACACACACACACACATATACACACACACACACACATATATATACACACACACACACACACACACACATACACATACACATACACACACACACACACATATATACACACACACACACACACATATACACACATACACACACACATATATACACACATACACACACACATACACACACATATATACACACACACACACAAATGCACACACACACACACACACACACACATATATACACACATACACACACACATATATACACACATACACACACATATATACACACACACACATACACACACACAAATGCACACACACACACATATATATTGTGATGTCACGAGAGGCTGCGTTCTGGAGGGCCGCTACGTTCCCCTGAGATGGCTGCAGTCACGGACAGCTTTAGCTCCATCTGCTGGGGGAGTTGAAACTCCACCCCTCAAACACACGATATCCCAACACACCTGAGACCCGATCAGGGCCTGATGAGCTGAAAGGGCTTTTAAGGCCCAGAGACACAGTTGGTGAGAGAGGGGTGGGATTTGAGAGACAAGCTCAAGTTGTGCTCTCAGAGGAGCCACAGGCGGTCCGGGCACTTTTCTACCTGAAGACTGGAATACTTACCTGAAGACTGGAATACTTACCTGAAGACTGGAATACTTACCTGAAGACTGGAATACTTACCAATCGGATTGGCCACGGGCTGCGGTGCTGTCTAAAAGTAAGGCTGAAGACTAGTTTTCACAAAGAGATTTACCTGAGGGAATCGGGACTATGACTTTTAGTTTGAAGAGACCTTGTTTAAGTTTTGACGGTTGAACAATCAACCTTATCCTTAGTTACCTTTTGTTAATTCCCCCAGAACTTGATTAAAAACCTTCGTTATACCCTAAATTTGTGTCCTTGCACTGCTGAACTGTCCCGCCGAGAGCCGTGTAGCCTCTCATGATATCACAATATACACTCACACACACACACACATATATACACTCACACATACACACACACACACAAATGCACACACACACATGCGCGCACACACACGCACACATGCGCACACACATACACACACACACACACAAGAAGATGTATTCATAAAAGAATAGATGCTATCTCAAATGCACAAACACAGCATTTATACAAAGCCAAAAAATTACATAAAGGTGCATTCACATACACAATGTGTGTGTGTGTGTGTCGTGTGTATGTGTGTGTGTGTGTGTGTGTGTATGTGTGTGTGTGTGTGTAACAGACCTGGTGTACGCAGTCGAGGAACTGTAGGAATAGTGGTGTGAAGGCGCTGGTCTGGGCGGCGGGGGCCAGGACGCTGCGCTGGCTGAACTTGTGTCCGAACGAGAGCCACTCCTTCTCCAGCAGCAGCTGGAACCCCTCCAGCGTACGGTAGAACGGGTCGCCCAGCACCTGCACCAGACTCGACACCTGCACCAGCACAACACACACACATCAGGGCTCTGCTTGAGGATATGTGCGTGTGTGTGGGCCTGTGTGTGTGTGCGTGCGTGTGTGTGTGTGTGTGCGTGTGTCAGGGATGGAAATTAAATATTTTTTCTACCTGCCACTGTGGCTGGTGGATTCCAAAATCTACCAGCCACTAGAGAAACGGCATGAAAATGTGATATCATGATTATAGTAGGCTACCCAAAATGATCACGGTAATCAGCATTATTGCAATATGACTAAAATGTGCTGAATTTTGCCCTAAACCTACCAGCTGTCCTCCAAGCACAGTAGCAACAAAACTAAAGGTCAATAGAACAGGCTATATTTAACATTTAGCATTTATTTTCTATTTGGCCCGTTATGAAATCATGCACTGAACAATTTAAGCACAGCTCAGCTTTAAGAAACGTAATATGCATGCTTAGCATTTTGTGAAACTACATTGAAAAATCTCTGGTGGTACAGTTATCTAGGCGATAATGTTAACATTTATTTTGTATTTGGCCTTATCGTGTATGACAAAAGCCCAAAGTTGGAGACCGTGTAGACATTTGCTTCAATTTCAAAACTGGATTACTCTGGAACGGCTATAACTTGTATAAGGGAATGCTTTACACCTTTGTGTTCGGTAAGTTCTGCTGTTTATTCTGATATACGGTTTGTAATTTCTTGAATGAAAAGTTTGTGAGATCTCTGAGATCAGAGTTCCTCTGTCTGCCTCATAGGTCTAAATAGCAACGTGTCACGGGCCGGATTAAAATAGCTATACGGGCCAATTCAAAAGAGAACTATTTAGGTGAGAATATTAGCCTGTTAAGATATAACGCAGATCCACAGATCTCACTAGATTTATGTCTATGCAGTCATCCTGAAATAATCTAGCAGTGGCACATGAAAGCATAGTGACAGTTTCTTAATGGTAGTGAAGGAAAGTGAAGGGCCTCACCAGTGCCTATAGGCTATGCTTTCGTGGCGGCTCACTACGAAGTTGTAGAACTTCAAATCAGCGCGATTTACCCTTATAGGCTGGTAATGTTAGGCTACATGATCCCTACAGACACTTTCTTATTTTTAACCCTCAATAAGTATGAAAATTAGACCGGATCTGACTATTGTGGTATGTTAGTAGCTCTACCCGCCACAGTGGCTGGTAAGTTGACAAAATTCACCCGCCAGCGCACAAAACTACCCGCATTTGGCGGGGGGCGGGTGGTTAATTTCCATCCCTGGTGTGTGTGTGTGTGAGAGAGTATGTGTGGGGTAGGAAAACCTAGGCATTTCACACAGGGGTAATTCCATGTGATTTAGATAAACACCGGCTCCTGTTCACTGGACATCCCCAGGTCTCCCGTCCACCCCTGATA
>NC_063209.1:30124701-30137201 GCF_017589495.1 Alosa alosa | reverse complement strand
ACACACACCACACCACCACAATAATAACAACAGACATTACTGACACACACACACACGCTATTATTGACAACACCAGCACACACATATAAGCACTCACTTTCTGAATGGGAGGCAGACGGCGACTCTCCCTGTGCACCACCTCTAGAGTCTCCATCTGCATGGCAACAATACCTGAGACAAACACACAGACATCAAGCGCCTGAATGAGTGTGTGTGTGTGTGTGTGTGTGTGTGTATGTGTGTGTGTGTGTGTGTGCCTGTGTGTGTGATTGAGAGGATGACACAGGAGTGCATTTTAACTCCTATCCCATCCCATGCCCTGTCTTGGCACTGTACATACAGTATCTGAGTCTTACAATTGAAGCATGCAGCACATTCGGCCAGATCTGAACCGCGCTGGAAGAAGTCGAACACGCCCACTGAGATGGACATGCCCAACGAGATGGACACACCCAACGAGATGGACACACCCACTGAGATGGACACGCCTATTGAGATGAATACGCCCACATGATGACTTCTCTGTGATGTGATGTGATGACCTCTCTGTGATGTAATGACCTCTCTGTGATGACCTCTCTGTGATGTGATGACCTCTCTGTGATGTGATGACCTCTCTGTGATGACCTCTCTGTGATGTGATGACCTCTGTGATGTGATGACCTCTCTGTGATGACCTCTCTGTGATGTGATGACCTCTCTGTGATGACTCCTCTCTGTGATGTGATGGCTCTGTTATGTGATGGACTTGTTGGTGACCTCTCTGTGATGTGATGATTCTCTGTGATGTGATGACCTCTCTGTTATGACTCCTTGACTCCTCTCTGTGGATGACTCCTCTGACTCCTTGTTATGACCTCTCTGTACACTTTGTTTGGTCTGCAGATACCCTATCCACACTACCACCGAGGTACAGAGAGGGAAGGCACGAGGTTATTTATATATATTTCGCTAGTGTGGTACAGAGAGGAAGTGTAATGTAGGGTTATTTATATGAGGAGCCTTCGCCAGTGGTACAGAGAGGAAGTGTAATGTGAGGTTATTTCATGAGGAGCCTCGCTAGTGGTACAGAGAGGAAGTGTACGAGTGTTATTTATATGAGGAGCCTCGCCAGTGGTACAGAGAGGAAGTGTACGTAGTGTTATTTATATGAGGAGCCTCGTCAGTGGTACAGAGAGGAAGTGTACGTAGTGTTATTTATATGAGGAGCCTCGTCAGTGGTACAGAGAGGAAGTGTACGTAGTGTTATTTATATGAGGAGCCTCGTCAGTGGTACAGAGAGGAAGTGTACGTAGTGTTATTTATATGAGGAGCCTCGTCAGTGGTACAGAGAGGAAGTGTACGTAGTGTTATTTATATGAGGAGCCTCGTCAGTGGTTTGAAAATAGCGATTTATTTGGATGTGACTCCATGTTCCTTAGCCACAGGCTATAAACCATAACTAGACTACACCACAGTATACCCACTACAGCTAACTAGACTAGATCACAGTATACCTGCTACAGCTAACCAGACTACATCACAGTACACCCACTACAGCTAACCACAGCATCACAGCATACCCGCCACAGCCAACCAGACCACATCACAGCATACCTACCACAGCCAACTACTACATCACAGCATACTCCTGCCACAGCTAACCAGACCACATCACAGCATACCCACCACAGCCAACCAGACCACATCACAGTATACCCGCCACAGCTAACCAGACTACATCACAGCACACCCACTACAGCTAACTACTACATCACAGCATACCCACTACAGCTAACTAGGACTACATCACAGTACACCACCACAGCTAACTAGACTACCACAGTATACCCACCACAGCCAACTACTGCATCACAGTATACCTGCTACAGCTAACCAGACTACATCACAGTATACCCACACAGCTAACTACTACATCACAGTATACCTGCTACAGCTAACCAGACTACATCACAGTATACCTGCTACAGCTAACTAGACTAGATCACAGTATACCCACAGCTAACTACTACATCACAGTATACCACTACAGCTAACTACTGCATCACAGCATACCTACCACAGCCAACTAGACTACATCACAGCATACCCGCCACAGCCAACTAGACTACACCACAGCATACCCACCACAGCCAACCAGACCACATCACAGTATACCCACTACAGCTAACCACTACATCACAGTACACCCACCACAGCTAACTAGGACTAGATCACAGTATACCGCTACAGCTAACTACTACATCACAGCACACCCACCACAGCCAACTAGACCACACCACAGTATACCCACCACAGCCAACTACTACATCGCCAGCATACCACCACAGCCAACCAGACTACACCACAGCATACCCACTACAGCCAACTACCACATCACAGCACACACCACCACAGCCAACCAGACCACATCACAGTATACCCACTGCAGCTAACTACTACATCACAGCATACCCACCACAGCCAACCAGACCACATCACAGCATACCCGCCACAGCCAACCAGACCACACCACAGCATACCCACTACAGCCAACTACTACATCACAGCACACCCACTACAGCTAACTAGAATACAACACAGTATACCCACTACAGCTAACTACATCACAGTATACCCACCACAGCTAACTAGACCACATCACAGCATACCCACTACAGCCAACTACCATCACAGCATACCCGCCACAGCCAACCAGACCACACCACAGCATACCCACTACAGCCAACTACTACATCACAGTATACCCACTACAGCCAACTAGCTTACACCACAGCATACCCACTACAGCCAACTAGCTTACACCACAGTATACCCACCACAGCCAACTACTGCATCACAGCATACCCACTACAGCCAACTACCACATCACAGCACACCCACTACAGCCAACTACTACATCACAGCACACCCACCACAGCCAACTAGACTACACCACAGCATACCCACTACAGCCAACTACTACATCACAGCATACCACCACAGCCAACCAGACCACACCACAGCATACCCACTACAGCCAACTACCACATCACAGCACACCCACCACAGCCAACTACTACATCACAGCACACCCACCACAGCCAACTAGACTAGATCACAGCATACCCGCTACAGCTAACTAGGACTACACACCTCACAGTATACACCCACTCACAGCTAACTACTACATCACAGTACACCCACTACAGCTAACTAGAATACAAACACAGCATACCCACTACAGCCAATCCAACTACTACATCACAGTATACCACTACAGCACCAGGACTACATCACAGTATACCCACTACAGCCAACTACTGTACCACAGCATACCCGCCACAGCCAACTACCACATCACAGTATACCCGCTACAGCCAACTAGACTACACCACAGTATACCCACTCACAGCTAACTACTGCATCACAGCATACCCGCCACAGCCAACTAGACTACATCACAGCATACCCACTACAGCTAACTACATCACAGGCCTGCCACAGCTAACTACTACATCACAGTATACCCACTACAGCTAACTCAGCTAACTACTAAATCACTGTATACCCACTGGCTAACTACTACGTATATCTACTGTACTACTAAATCATACCCACTACCCAGCTAACTACTACATCACTGTACTGTATATCCACTACGGCTAACTACTACATCACAGTATATCACTACAGCTAACTACTACATCACAGTATATCCCACTAACTAAAATCACAGTATACCCACTACAGCTAACTACTACATCACTGTACTGTATACCCACTACAGCTAACTACTACATCACAGTATATCCACTACAGCTAACTACTACATCACAGTATATCCACAGCTAACTACTACATCACAGTATACCCACTACAGCTAACTACTACATCACTGTATACCCACTACAGCTAACTACTACATCACTGTACTGTATACCCACTACAGCTAACTACTACATCACAGTATACCCACTACAGCTAACTAGAATACATCACAGTATACCCACTACAGCTAACTACTACATCACAGTATACCACTACAGCTAAACTAGACTACATCTAACTACTACTATCACAGTATACCCACTACAGCTAACTACTACATCACAGTATACCCACTACAGCTAACTAGCTTACACCACAGTATACCCATACACAGTATACACCACAGTATACCCACTACAGCTAACTACTACATCACAGTATACCCACTACAGCTAACTACTACATCACAGTATACCCACTACAGCTAACTACTACACCACAGTATACCCACTACAGCTAACTACTACATCACAGTATACTCACTACAGCTAACTACTACATCACAGTACACCCACTACAGCTAACTACTACATCACAGTACACCCACTACAGCTAACTAGACTACACCACAGTATACCCACTACAGCTAACTACTACATCACAGTATACTCACTACAGCTAACTAGACTACACCACAGTATACCCACTACAGCTAACTACTACATCACAGTACACCCACTACAGCTAACTACTACATCACAGTACACCCACTACAGCTAACTAGAATACAACACAGTATACCCACTACAGCTAACTACTACATCACAGTATACTCACTGCACTACAGACTAACACAGTATACCCACTACAGAACTACTACATCACAGTATACCCACTACAGCTAACTACTACATCACAGTACACCCACTACAGCTAACTAGACTACATCACAGTATACCTAGTGTGTGTGTGCGTGTATGTGTGTATGTGTGTGTGTGTGTGTGTGTGTGTGTGTGTATGTGTGTGTGAGACAGAGAGAGAGAGTGTGTGTGTGCGTGTATGTGTGTATGTGTGTGAGACAGAGAGAGAGAGTGTGTGTGTGCGTGTATGTGTGTGTGTGTGTGTGTGTGTGTGTGTGTACCTGGTATCATGCTGTGCAGGCTCTTGATGTGCTCCTGGGTAACGGCACTCTCAGTGCAGACTTTATCAATGAAGCGAGTGATGAAACGGCACGCCGCATTCGCCACGTCAGACTCCGCCTCCTCAAAACCACTCTCCGTGTCAAAGCTCTCGGCCACACTCCCAGCAATACTACACACACACACACACACACACACACACACACACACACACAGAGTCAGAGTTGTACACAGACATACAGAATGTAAATACACTCACACATAAGATCACACACACACACACACACACACATGGTACCTGTTGGTGAGGATGCTGTTGCTGCCGCTCTCCCAGTCGTTGTGTGTGTGTGTGTGTGTGTGTGTGTGTGAGCTCCGCAGCAGCTTGTTCTTGGAGCTGTCCAGTGGCAGCAGCAGGTACACCATCAGGCTGGCGTAGTGGATGGCCTGACTGAACACCGTAGACTCCTCCCCCGCCACCAGCTCCTGCTGTCGCTCACGCTCAAGCCCCGCCCACACACGCAGCTGCTCTGCCCCCAGGTCCATCGCCGATCGCTCAGCCTCAGGGGGGGCCTCAGAGTCCTGGAGGGACAGGAGCACGGTCAGCAGGGGTGTGTGTGTGTGTGTGTGTGTGTGTACCTGTGTGTGTGTGTGTGTACCTGTGTGTGTGTGTTGTGTACCTGTGTGTGTGTGTGTACCTGTGTGTGTGTGTGTGTGTGTGTACCTGTGTGTGTGTGTATGTGTGTATGTGTACCTGTGTGTGTGTGTGTGTGTGTGTGAGTGTACCTGTGTGTGTGTGTGAGTGTACCTGTGTGCGTGTGTGTGTGAGTGTACCTGTGTGTGTGTGTATGTGTGTACCTGTGTGTGTGTGTGTGTGTGTGTGTGTGTGTGTGTGTGTGTGTGTACCAGGGATGGATATTAGCCACCCGCCCCCCGCCAAATGCGGGTAGTTTTGTGCGCTGGCGGGTGTATTTGGGTGTAACTCACCGATTTCCCCTTCATTTCAGTCAACGAGAACACTTTAATTGTTATTGTTGATGTGTGCGCTTGCTGTAGGCTAGATAAGGAAAATGTCAAAAAGGAAACGTCAGCGACCACAGCTTCGGCCTTGCCAACACAAGTGGGCTGAAATGGGAACGTTTCCATCTGAAGACTGATTCTGAAAACGCGAAATGAACTGCCCGTTATATATATCGCACACTGCTACGAGTTAGTGTTAACCCTGTTCGGTTCCACTTGCATGTGAGAAATCTCTCACAAATGAAAAATATAAAGACAAACCTGCGCTCACGTTTAAGGGCAATTCCGCGCAAAACTATCACATCCATAACGCCAACACAATGCCATGGTATTTAGTTGGCTTATGGATATGACAGTTTTGCTTGAGTTGTTCTTAAATGGTGACAGCCTCAATTCTTGCATGAAACTTCACCTCACTGAATATGAGCCAGCCAGACTCCAAGGCCATCACTAAATCTAATCTCTGGTAGGCCTAGTTCAATTTCGCCAATGACATGTCAACGAAAATTGAGTGTTGTGTTGTTAGTATACTTTGCATACCAAAGGACACTGGAAAAATAGGGGGTAGTGTTTAGCCTACATGGGAAGCCTAAGGCCTATACTTCTGTCATTCCACTTTACATTTCAAGTTAGTTGCACATTAAAACTAGTAGAAAATGTAGCCTATACGCTATTTAAAAATCCTCTGTACGTTAAATATCCAAACTTTTTCTTGTAACCGTCTTTATGTGGCTCTTCTGAGATTCAAAAAATAATACATTTGGTATTATTTACATACAAAGTGGCTCTCCAGGCAAAAAAGGTTGCTATAGGTACTGGGGCAGCACTTCACTTTTTGCCACCAGGCTGTCCATTGAGAAACTGTCGCTATGCTTTCATGTGCCACTGCTAGCTAGCTTATTTCAGTATGACTGCATAAACATAGATCTGTGGATCTGCGTTGTCTCTTTACAGGCTAATATTCTCACGCGAATAGTTCTCTTTTGAAGTGGCCCGTATAGCTATTTTAATCCAGCCCGAGACACCTTCACGGAAACCTATGACGCGCTGCTATTTAGACCTATGAGGCAGACAGATGGTGGAATATCTCACAAACTTTTCATTAAAGAAATTACAAACCGTATATCAGAATAAACAGCACAACTTAGCGAACACAAAGGTGTAAAGCATTCCCTTATACAATTAGCCGTTCCAGAGTAATCCGGTTTTGAAATTGAAGCAAATGTCTACAAGGTCTCCAACTTTGGGCTTTTGTAATACATGATAAGGCCAAATACAAAATTAACAATATCACCTAGATAACTAAATATTAAAACCAGAGTTTGTCAAAGTAGTTTCACAAAATGCTAAGCATGCATATTAAGTTTCTTAAAGCTGAGCTGTGCTTAAATTGTTCAGTGCATGATTTCATCATCATCAACCATTTTTTATTCAGGGAGAAATTGACTGAGCATCAAGCTCTTTTACAGCAATGCCCTGAGTTACAAAACATACAACAACAATAATCAAAATAACAAAACAAGAACAATAAAAAGATACAAAAGGCAATTAATACTACTACTACTACTACTACTACTACTAATAATAATAATGATAAAAGAAATAAAAATAATAATAATAAATCAAATAATAATAATAATAATAATAATAATAATAATAATAAATAAATAGAAAGAAAAGAAGAAGGGGAATGTATAAATAATAATAATGATATAAAAAGTCTAAAATATTAGTCAAAGCAAGAACATTGTGCAACAGCCATATCATCAGTCATACCCTTGAATTGGTCTAGTGACACAAACCTATCTAGTTTCAATAACTCTTGCAATTTGTTCCATTTATTAGATGCAAAAAATGTAAAAGCTAATTTACCAAATTCACATTTCATTTGAGGAGTTTGAAGAGATATAAAACCCTGTGAGCGTGTATTGTGGCAGATTGATTTTATGTTCAGAAGAAGTTAGGTAAAAAGGTAACTTTCCCAGTAATGCCTTATAAACAAAAAGGAGGCAGTGCCTTTCCCTCCTATCATAGAGGGAAGACCATCCTACATTTTGGTATAGTTTACAGTGATGAGTTTTAAACCCATCTCCAGTTATAAAACGTAGTGAACTGTGGTAAACTGCATCAAGTGATTACAGAGTGGTAGGGGCTGCATGCATATACACAATATCACCATAGTCTAGGACTGACATTATAGTTGATTGAATAATGGTCATTCTGCTTTCTAAAGAGAAGCAAGACCTAACCTAAGTGCATCTAATTTAATGTTTTACCTTTTTTGTGAGATCAAACACATGTGTTCTAAATGATAGTTTGTTATCTAGCCAAATGTCTAGATATTTGTATTGAGAAACTTGCTCAATTTGTGTCCCATTTAGGGAACAGATGTTATAGGCATCAAGGTCACACTTTCTCGATCTAGTAAAGATCATACATTTTGTTTTTGCTTCATTTAGAACCATCATAACAGGCCAAATAGAAAAGAATTGCTAAATGTTAAATATAGCCTTGATACCTGTACATATTTAAATCAGATGATGTAGTTAGATCCAGTTGGAGAGTCTATTATAGGATGCTCCAGAACTCACACCAATGGAGTCTTAAAGGAGCCACAACACTTTTATGACAAGACACTAGAGCAAATGAATGTGGTTCTGTTGGCCTTTAGTTTTGTTGCTACTGTGCTTGGAGGACAGCTGGTAGGTTTAGGGCAAAATTCAGCATATTTTAGCCTACTATAATCATATCACATTTTCATGCCGTTTCTCTAGTGGCTGGTAGATTTTGGAATCCACCAGCCACAGTGGCAGGTGGAAAAAATATTTAATTTCCATCCCTGGTGTGTACCTGTACCTGTACCTGTATGTGTGTGTGTGTGTGTGTGTGTGTGTGTATGTGTTCAGCAAACAGTTATAGTGTCAATAAAATGATATCACATTTTCATGCCGTTTCTCTAGTGGCTGGTAGATTTTGGAATCCACCAGCCACAGTGGCAGGTGGAAAAAATATTTAATTTCCATCCCTGGTGTGTACCTGTACCTGTATGTGTGTGTGTGTGTGTGTGTGTGTGTGTGTATGTGTGTTCAGCAAACAGTTATAGTGTCAATAAATGATATCACATTTTCATGCCGTTTCTCTAGTGGCTGGTAGATTTTGGAATCCACCAGCCACAGTGGCAGGTGGAAAAATATTTAATTTCCATCCCTGGTGTGTACCTGTACCTGTATGTGTGTGTGTGTGTGTGTGTGTGTGTGTGTGTGTGTGTGTGTGTGTATGTGTTCAGCAAACAGTTATAGTGTCAATAAAATGATATCACATTTTCATGCCGTTTCTCTAGTGGCTGGTAGATTTTGGAATCCACCAGCCACAGTGGCAGGTGGAAAAAATATTTAATTTCCATCCCTGGTGTGTACCTGTACCTGTATGTGTGTGTGTGTGTGTGTGTGTGTGTTCAGCAAACAGTTATAGTGTGCACATCCCACCTTCTGGCAGGTGCAGGACAAAAGAAAACTATACTCAATTGAAAAAATATAATGTCCGCAACACTGCTTTTGACTCCCAATTATTTAATGCAACGTTTCGACCCTGCTGGGTCTTCTTCAGGCAAATGCAAAAGCAGTGTTGCGGACATTATATTTTTTCAATTGTGTGTGTATGTGGACCTGTATGTGTGTGTGTGTGTGTGTGTGTGTGTGTGTGTGTGTGTACCTGCATGTGTGTGAGGCTGGGTTTGCCCTGTGGGGCAGTAAGGTACAGAGCTCTGATCTGCTCCTGCACAGCGCTGTAGAAGCTGCTCTCCCAGAAGGCCGGGCTGGTCCACACCGCATGCTCCTGCACACACGTGTACGCAAACTGGTTCACCCCCGCCGCCAGTTTCTATAACACACACACACACACACACACACACACACACACACACACACACACACACACGTATTATCATTATCATGAGGTCAACATGTCCTTCACCACAGAGAAGACAAACTAAGCAAAATGGTTTTTAACTCCTCTCTGCAAGTTCCCAGTGTGTCTGTGTCTGTGTGTGTGTGTGTGTGTGTGTGTGTGTGAGTGTGTGTGTGTGTGTGTGTGAGAGAGTGTGTGTGTGTGTGTGTCTTACCCTGTAGAAGGCTGTTGTTAGCGGCAACAATCCAGCAGCAACAGTGAACTCTTCTGAGCTGGAGCAATCCTGAGAGACAGACAGAGAGATGGGTGTGTGTGTGTGTGTGTGTGTGTGTGTGTGTGTGTGTGTGACGGCCGCCAGGCCTTGTCTGTAATGGTCTGCATGTGTCTCCCCAATTAGGACTGATGAAGTGGTTCTCGGTCCTGCTGTTCTGTGGCTACCGCTGCTCTATTTACTTTATATTTCCTTTGATGCAACATGCAACATGCATACGCTACATTTCCTAAACCCAACACACGCCTGCACCACACTACTGAGAACTGACTTCTACCTGCTTATACATTAGTCTAGTGTTTGTTATCGTCCATTTTCGTTGTGGTTTATAAAATAAACCCTCGTTATTGTTAAAACATTTCACGCCTCCGTCCTCTATCACTGTCTGGTGTGTGTGTATGTGTGTATGTGTGTGTGTGTGTCTGTGTGAGTGTGTGTGTGTGTGTGTGTGTGTGTGTGTGTGGTGTGTGTGTGTGTGTGTGTGTGTGTGTGTGTGTGTGTGTATGTGTGTGTGTGTGTGTGTGGGCACCTGCAGGGCACAGTTGATGAGGCGTACGATCTGGTCGAACTGCGTGTGGTCCAGCAGCGCTCTGTTCTGCTGCACGTGGACACTCAGCTCCTCCATCAGACACTGGCGCGCTGCACGACCCTTTAGAGCACGCAGCGCTGCAGGGAGAGTCTGCACACACACACACACATTAACACACACACACATACACACATTAACACACACACACATACACATTAACACAGACACACACTAACACACACACACACACGCATAAACACACACACACATATACACACACACACACACAAACACACGAACACGCAGACATGCGCACACACAAATGAACACACACACACACATGCACACACACACACACACACACACACACACACACACACACACACACACACACACACACACACACACACACACACACACACACACACACACAATCATCTTAAATGATCAGACAAGTGCTCTCTTTGAGCAAGCACTTTCACTAAAGTCAAGTCAACTGTCAGACTCTGAAGACTTATTTTATCACTTTAATGCAAAAATGGCAAACATTATGGATGACATTGCTCTATTACAATTCAAGAAAGTTAAGGACAAACAGAAAGCACCATGGAGGCAAAATCCAGCAGTTAAACTTCTAAAAGAGAGTGTAGGAAGACTGAAAGAAAATGGCGTAAATACAAACTTCAGATCCACTATGAAATCCATAAAGAGATGCTCCATTATATAACTCTGAAATATGCAAAGCAAGACAGTCTTTCTTTTCTAACATTATCAATAGAAGTTCAAATAACACTCAGATTCTATTTTCAACTGTTGATAAGTTAACAAATCCCCCTCACAATTAGCCCTGAACTTCTCTCAACTAATAAATGCAATGAGTTTTCATCTTTTTTTTAAAGGTAAAATTGACAAAATCAGACTCAACATATCTGCTTAATTACAAATTCAACAACCTGAACTTCCAGCAACAAACAGAGGGAAACTAGACTTGATGTCAGAGTTCAGCTTGATAGACTACTTAAACACTTGAAAAAAACGGTACAGAATCTCAGCTCTTCCACATATGTCTTAGACACTCTGCCTACCAATTTCTTCAAAACTGTTTTTCACCTCATAGCGGGCGGATGTCCTTCAAATTGTAAATGTATCACTGCTGTCTGGCACTTTTCCTAAGTCACTGAAAACAGCTGTTGTAAAGCCACTTCTCAAGAAGAATAACCTGATGCCTCCATGCTAAACAATTACAGGCCCATATCCAATCTACCTTTTATTGGCAAAATTATTGAAAAAGTAGTCTTTAATCAATTAACCACCTTCCTAACATCAAATGGGTATTTTGATTACTTTCAGTCTGGTTTTCGGCAAATCACAGCACTGAAACTCTCATTAAAGTTTCCAATGACATACCAACACAGATTCAGGTAAAACATCAGTCCTAGTGCTACTGGACCTTTAGTGCAGCATTTGACACTGTTGATCACAATATTTTACTACACAGACTAGAACACTGGGTTGGATTTACAGGCATAGTTATCAGCTGGCTAAAATCATATCTACAAGAAAGGAGCTTTTTGTTGCCATCGAAACTGTACCTCAACACCAACGCCCTTGACCTGTGGTGTTCTCCAGGGGTCCATCTTGGGGCCACTATTATTCAACCTCTATATGCTCCCACTTGGACAAATCATTCAAAATAATTTGATTTCATATCATAGCTATGCAGATGATACACAAATTTATTTCTAGCTCGATCACCAAACAACTCTGGTCCTCTTGAATCTATGTGTCAGTGTATAGAACAAATCAACACCTGGATGTCTCAAAAATGTTTTGGTAAAAATGAGGAAAGACTTAGGGTTGCCACTCTCCTTGACACAAAAGGGTTGAA
>NC_063209.1:30102201-30119701 GCF_017589495.1 Alosa alosa | reverse complement strand
TCCAGTTTATAAATCACAAATGTTGTTTTACAATTAATAAAATGCTGTATCTCATGTGTTCTTTGACTATGTATATCTTCAAATGTTTTACATTGAACTACAGTAGGGCAGTGATTACAATGACCACATTTGAAGCTACCTTGTGGTTTCTTTGACAGCCAAGTGTTTTTAGAGGGTGGTGGTAGATAGCTGTGGACAAGTTTGTCATTTAAGGTAGGAGCTCTTTTAAAACTGAAAACAGGGTCTCAGCTCTGTGCTCAGCACTCTGGATGCTTTTCTTTTTGTAACCTCTTTGAATAAATCTATTTTTCATTTCATTTGCCTTTACCTCAAAAGAATCAGTTTCATCACAAATTCTTTTCAGTCTCTGGAATTGACCGTAGGGTATGTATCCTTTAAATGTCTAGGGTGGAAGCTTTTTGCATGCAAAATAGTGTTGCGAGAGGTAGGTTTTCTATAGATGGTGGAATGTAAGAAACCTTCCTTATCTTTGTATATTTCCAAATCCAGAAAGCAAATGCTTTGTTTGTCGAACTCCAGAGACAGTTTGATGTTTTCATTGATGCCATTGAGGTAAGCATGGAAAGACAATAGTTCAGTTTCAGATCCATCCCACGGTAAAAATACATCATCAATTTATCTCCCATAATAGATTATTTTGTTCAAATAAGCATTTTTAGTAGAATTAAGCACAAAATCATGTTCCCATTTACCCATGTATAGCCCTGCATAGGAGGGACTGTAGCAAGCTCCCATTGCACATCCTTTAGCTTGCTTGAAAAGGCGGTCTTGAAAAATATTATTATTTAGTGTCCATTTTGTTAATTTAAAAAAAAATGTGCAGGGGGAGTTTCTGTTTGTAGCTGGTCTTGTAGAAAAAACTTCAGTGCTGCTAGCCCTTCTTCATGTACAATTGAGGTGTAAAGTGACTCCACATCCATAGTTACTAGTAAAGTATCTTGCCCAATATTGCCTAGTTCTTGGATTTTATTAAGGACAGCTGTCGTGTCTTGTATATATGCTGGAATCAGAGGTAAAATGGGCTTAATGAAGTAATCTATGTATTTTGAAACAGGTTCAGTAAGACTATCAATCCCAGAAATTACTGGTCTCCCTGGGGGATTTTCTAGGTAAAAGATGCCAGTTTAGGATGCTCATTGAAAAGAAACTTACATTCACCATCAGAAATCCAATCATTTTCTTTAGCTTCAGTCAGCATGTTTTTAACTCCCTTTTCAAGACCTCTGTAGGGTTGTACTTCAAAAGCTCATAGTATACAGGATCATTCAGTTGTCTGTTTGCCTCTTTTATGTATTGATCTCTACCCCAAACAACCACAGCTCCTCCCTTATCAGCTCTTTTAATAATCAAATCATCATCATCATTTTAATAATCAAAGTCTCAATCCTTATTCTTCTGGATTTGAGTGCGGCATTTGACACCATTGATCATAGCATCCTAATTCACCGCCTTGCGAAGTGAGTGGGTCTCTCTGATAATGCTCTAAAGTGGTTTCAAACCTACATTACTGGCAGAGATTTTTATATCAGTCTAGGAGATCATGTGTCTGAAATATCATGTGTCTGAAGTCAGCATAATGTAAACTTCCATAGCTACGCAGATGATACCCAATTGTATATTTCTATGGAGCCAACTAACCCAGATGGCCTTTGCTCCCTCACTGCATGCCTAACCTCCATTAATCAGTGGATGAGCAAAACATTTTTGAAACTAAATGATGACAAAACAGAGGTACTTTTGGTTGGACCAAAACTAAAGCGAGATATTGTTCTTAGTAATCTGGGAAACTTGGCGCACCAGGTCAAACCAAAAGTAACAAGCCTTGGTGTCATCTTAGATGCAGAGTTAAGTTTTAAGCCCCATATCAGTAAAGTTACTCAGACAGCCTATTTCCACCTGAGAAACCTTGTCAAAGTGCGGCCCTTTTTAACTCAACAAGATGCAGAAAAACTAATTCACGCCTTTATCACTAGCAGGTTAGACTACTGCAATGCACTTTTCACTGGTCTTCCCATCTAAAAAAAATTGGCACTCATACAGAACTCTGCGGCTAGACTTTTAACTAAGACCAAGAAGAGAGAACACATCACCCCTGTGTTGGCTGAACTGCACTGGCTCCCTATTTCCTATAGAATTGATTTTAAGGTTATGTTAATTACTTACAAAGCTCTGAATGGCATAGCACCTTCATATATCTCTGAGCTTTTAATATCTTATCAACCACAAACTTAGATCATCCAATTCTAATCTTTTAATCGTACCCAAAGTGCTCCACAAGCAAAGTGGAGAAGCTGCTTTTATCCATTTTGCCCCCAAACTATGGAACACCCTGCCTCTGTACATCAAGCAGGCGAGTTCAGTAAATATTTTTTTAAAGATCTGAAAACATACCTGTACAGGAAAGCTTTTAGTTAACTCATCTTATCCTGTAGACTACTTTTTCAGATTATTCTACATCTGCTGCTATTGGGGCGAGCCAGCCAGAAGCAGATGGGCTCCCCCTATTAAGTCAGGTTCTGCTCAAGGTTTCTTCCTGGAATATGGGAGTTTTTCCTTGCCACAGTTGCCATATGGCGTGCTTGTGGGGGGTAAAGGGTTAAGGCTGCCAGTTATGACATGTCATTTTTCTATATTTTTTATATGTTGCTGAGTGGATCATAAACGGCCCCAGCAATGAAGAAAAGTGATTGATAATGACTTTACATTTGAAGCATGTAACACAATAATAGTCAGTGACTGACTGACTATTATTGTGTTACATGCTTCAAATGTAAAGCAATTTGAGCTGCATTCTGTGTATGAAAGGTGCTATTCAAATAAAGCTTATTATTACACACACACACACACACACACACGCACACACACTGTTACGGCCACTCTGGCCTCTCGGCTGTGTTCTGCTTATTCTCCTCTCGTAGGCCTGTTCCTGCGTGTCCCGGGATAGGGGGTGTGCCAGCGTACGGGGCGTGTCCCACCTAAATTTGGCCTTCCAGAGAAGCGGCGGGAGCTTTGCGTTGTGTTTTGTTCTGTTGTTGTTTTGTACTTTGTATTACATGTTGTCACGTAATTAAACCCTAGGCGTGAATTGTCGCACTTTCTCCTGCCCAATTTCTTTGTTACCGTTGAGCCGGGTAACACACACACACACCACACACACACACACACACACACACACACACACACACACACACACACACACACACGTTTCCATTCCCTACTTATGCCAGCATACAAGCATACAATGTGTCTGACATTATTGTTAAGCTAGTGTGTGTGTGTGTGTGTGTGTGTGTGTGTGTGTGTGTGTGTGTGTGTGTGTGACTAACGTTCTTGTAGAGCTGTTCAGAGAGCTCTCTGGTGTGTTTGGAGATCAGCGTTGGATTCTCCTCCTCCTGATGACGACGCTCCACATCTGCTGCTACCAGCTGTCAACAACAACAACAACATGTAAACAACAACAAGAACCTAACCCAACTGCAACCATAACAACATATAAATACAAACAACACCAGCAGCTTAACAGCAACACTAATCGTCATAACATTACCGTCATTATAAACATCCACACCGAACCAGACTAGCAACATACACACACACACACACACACACACACACACACCTGGTCGAAGAGGTCAGTGGTGCGGTAGGGCGGCCCTCTCTCGGACACAAACCCAGCGAATGCCATTCCATCCAGAACCTTCGACAGGAAGTCTGCTTCAATCAGCCCACGCTGAGACAGGAAGGCAGTCTGACACACACACACACACACACACACACACACACACACACAGATCAACTTAAGGAACATGTCATGTAATCCACATATAGACATATCGACACTACACACTAACATCGGAGTACGTGAATGGAGTGGGAGAGTGTGTGTGTGTGTGTGTGTGTGTGTGTGTGTGTATGTGTTACCTTGTGAAAGTGTATGACTGGTTCAGGGTGGATGCGGATCAGCTGCAGGCAGGAGCGGTGTGTGTGTGTGTGTGTGTGTGTGTGTGTGTGTTACCTTGTGGAAGTGTATGACTGGTTCAGGGTGGATGCGGATCAGCTGCAGGCAGGAGCGGTACCCCTGGAAGAGCTGAGAGAAGAGTCTCAGAAACACGGCCCTCAGCTCCTTATCCTGGGGGAGAGACACCTGTTAGCACAGGAGGGGTGTGTGTGTGTGTGTGTGTGTTTGTTTGTGTGTGTGTGTGTGTGTTACAGACTGAACCTCAATCCGCAACATAAATGAGACAGAACAGCCGAAGGGCTCGAATCTAAGGGGTCTTTAATACAAAAATAGAATTTACAGTAACTAAGAATAAATAATTGTCAGTTCAAAGTTATGGCGTCCGTGAGAAGCAGGGACCGTGCAGCTCAGTCGGCGAGAGCAGGAACAAAGGCGTGGGTTGGACCATCTAGCTCAGGCATGCGCACAAGCATCCTCTTCACCTGTGCACAGGTATGTTTTATAGGCCCACAGCCAGATCTCAGGACATGGGTTGGCCCAGAGATAACTAGCAGGGGCACGCTCTGAACGAAGTTTGTGGCCATAGCTACCAACAGGGGGAGCCAAGCCAGAGTTACTATCGGGTGACCACCAAGTACAGGGGATGCGTAACACTCCCACCCCAAAATGGTGGCTTGTCACCATAAGCGTAGCTCTGTAATTAACATTAGCCTTACAGCAACGGTATGCCATAAATGAGCTTAGACTATTAGAAGAACTAAGAAATAGTAAAGCTGTACTGAGGTCATGGGCAGGAACACAGTACAACAAAAATGGGCTTTGCAAAACCACGTTGCAAAAGGACAGCTCCGGCTCCGAAATCGCTCGCGTCCACGGACAAACTGAAAGGCCTACTATAATCGGGGGCAGCGAGAACAGGACTGGAGAGCAAGAGACATTTTCGAATGCTTTCTGACACGTCTCAGACCACACAAACTCAACTTTGGGACTAAGCACCCATACAGAAAAATCAAGGGAAAAAATATATTCACATATATGCAGCTACATCCAGCTTATATTTAAATAGATGGCTACAATATATTTAATACATATATAGTACAAGAACGTATATATGCAAGTATATGTAGGATCCAGCAATGTAACATATATGTGGATATCGTACATGAACATATATGGTGAATATATTATTCAATTAACTTATTTGCACCATGATTTGCACACAGGCAGTGATGGGTGGGGTTTACAAAAAACCTTCAACTTCAAAATACGTCACTACCAACGTACTCTAAGGTCGTTGGAATAACGGTTAAAATGTTTGCAGCTTTTTCACTACATAAGCATAACTAACAGCTACTAGTCCAAATGTAAAACGTTTGCTCTGGTTAAGTGGATTGGCGGGGAGTATGAGGGCAAAACCAGTGTTTTGCAGACTGACTGCATTAGTAGACCTAACGTTAATGAGGAAGACTTTTTCAACTGCTCTGGATGGGACAACATCTTGCTAGAAACTAACGTTATGTGGTGGAGGGAAGGAAGGCTCTTGGCCGGTTTTCGAGGCCATGGTGGTCAAAATTGCTGGTAAGTAGATCTTCATTGTATGCTGAATTGCTTTCATATAACATTTGCAGAAGTCGATGTCCGAATTAACAATGGTATTATTGGTGGAAGCTGGAAGCTAACCTTTGCTACTTTCTGTAACATAGACTGTATATATAGAACTGGACAGTGTGCCGTCTGTTAAGAGTGATGCGAGCGCTAGTCCAGAGCCCCCTGGTGGCTGGCTGCAGTACAATGTGTAACTCCGCCCATCCCCATGTATTTCAATGGGCAAGTAGCCAACTTTCCGTGTCACTTTTCTCATCTAAAACTATTTTTGTATCAACAACTTTTTATTCGAAAAAATAGTTTTCAAGATGCTTCAATACACACAATTTTTCTTTTCTCGCTAATTTTTTTTTTTTTAATGTTATATTAACAAATCTAAAAGGGCGTGGTTACACCTTTGATTGACAGTGGAACTGAGGCTGCAGCCGTTTGCAGCCGCCTCTGTTCATTCCGTAGCGGCTCGGCTGCAGTGGTGTAGTCTAGATCTAATTCTAGTGTAGTGTTTCTTCAGGCAACTTATATTTGTTTTATTTGTTGTTATTACATTAACTTCATATATTGACAGTCATGTGTGTTGTGCTGTTGGTTGTACTAACAGGCCCTCTCTGGGAAGCTCTGTGCAGTTTTTTCGGTAAGTGAATATTAACTTAATATTTGCTTACGAATTCATTTTCTAATAGCCTGCTAGCACTACATAACGTTAGCGATAGCTTGGCCATTAATGTTAACTTAATTGTACAGTCATCTATACTTTTTTAGACATCCCTACATGGATTATGGTCATATACCGAATAAAACCATTTAGATTTTTATGTTGAAGACGCTTAAAACATCGAGACTTTCAATGATAAAAAAAAAGTTACCATTAAAGTTAGGTTGATTTTTAATGACAGCTGTCATGTTTGAGATGAGGGCGTTTGACATGCTCCTCGAAACACATGTTAAATTAACACACAACGTTTTTGTTAGTAACATTACGTAGAGGGATGGTTATTATTGTGTATTAGTATTATGTATTTGATTTTACATTGTACCGGGAATAGCGGTCCAGTTAGCTTACATTAGGCTAGAACTTTGAAGCTACCTCTTACGTTACCAGGTTAATTTATCATACCTCAGCGGTAGCATATAACGTTATTGTTATAGCTGCTATAGAGATAGTCAAATCAGTGTCAGCCTGTTGTCAATTTATTTAATGTAACGATGTTGTGACAGTTCTTAGACGAAGCCATGTACATGAAGTATTTCAAACTTTAACATTAACAGTTCTCGGTGAGATTTAGTCTAATGTTAACACTATTACGGTAGAAATATGACAGCAGTGACAGCTGTTTTCGCGATGAAGGCGGTCTAACTTGGCTAACGTTATGCTACCGAGTGCCTCAGCATTCAGCGACGGCGGCTAAGTTAATTGAAGGTAGCCTTGTCAAATTAATGTCATACAACGGATTTTGGAGATGTTAGGCAACACAACGATTAACCAGCAGCCTCGCCTGACAGCCCTGGCCATCAAGTTGTGTTTTTGGTAGGGCTGTCAAAATAAATTTGACGCTGATTAAATCACTTGCCAGTGACATTTCACCCAGTGCAGTCTGAAGGAGGTAGATGAGAAAGCTGAAATGATTTAGCCCATAACTTTAAAAAGAAAGAAATGTTGAGAAGAGCATCAATCTACTATTCAGTAAGGGATCTCTATTGCCTACCATAGGATTCGCCAAGTCTGAAGTAGTACCAATGCAAAATCTACCCTATGACCGACTATAACTAACTAACTAACTAACTAACGACCTTAATAAATTGACTACTTTTTTTGGGGCACTTGAAACTAAATATCTTCAGTGGTGGTTAGGAATTATTTCCATTCCAACTCGTTTTCCTAGCTGTTACCAGAGAATGTCTAACAAGGGCTACTGTCTAGTTTAATTTCTTGAACTGCTCTATTTCTTATCCTGGACTGCCACCTACTGGATAGAAAAGGCAACATCCTAGTAGTTATGTGAATAAAGATCCACAACATGTTTGAATCCCCCCAAAAAAAGGATAAATCATAGAGGGTATTCCATACATTATCTTGGTGTTACTCTATTACCCTAACACCAAGGTAATGCATGCCAAATGGATGCATGCAATTATTTTAGATTAATTAATCAGAGTATGTAAATAATCAGATTAATTATTTTAATCAATTGACAGCCCTAGTTTGTGGCCTTTGCACTTATACGGAATGGCAGGCATTAGTAATAATGGTTTATTTAAGTAAGTAACATCCACTGAACACTTGACATATGAATGCTTTTTTTTTTTTTTTTTTTACAGTTTTCCTTTAGGTGTGCAGCATGCAGACAGACTGAGACGATGGCTGGTGAACATGAGACGACAATACTGGATTCCAACTAAGTCATCTCGTCTCTGTAGTCTTCACTTTGAAGACCATGCATTCACCATTGATGCCCATGTAAGCCAAGAATTACCCTGGCCAACATTATGTGGTGATTTCCAACTCAACACATTTCATGAATAAACAATTCATTACTTTTTTCTTACAAGGGGAATCGTCGTCTGACTTGCACTGCAGTACCAACTGTGTTCCCCCTACCTGATCACCTGGTGAAGAGACCTGCCAGCAGAAAGGTAAGTAGGGATAAAGAGGTAAGTGGTTCTTCTGTTTTGCTTTCCTCATCAAGTGCTGCAAATGAGAAGGAATGTGGTGGGGAGGATAGTGGAATGGTGACAAATACACATCAAAATGTGCCTTGTGTCAGTAGTGAGCACAGCTACAGTTTTGAGTCACCTAAGACATTAAAAAGAAAGAATGACAGCATGGTGGTGATTTTGGAGAAATACACAAAGAGGATGAGAATGGAGCAGCAAAAGACCAGGCGTCTTAAGAAAAGAGTAGCTTCTCTTAAAGAGGTGACAAGGGAGCTTAGAAAGAAGCAACTAATATCAGATCACTGCGCCAGTGTCCTTGACACGATTGATGAAGTACCTAAGCATATCATGCAAATGATAAGGGAGGGTAAAAAAACTGCTAAATATTCTGAAGAATTGAAGCAGTTTGCCACAACACTGCATTTTTACTCCCGAAAGGCATATGATTATGTGCGTACGCATTTTAAGAACGCTCTACCACATAGTCAAACAATTCGCTCGTGGTACAGTAGCTCGTGGCACAGTAGCTCGTGGCACAGTAGCTCGTGGCGCAGTAGCTCGTGGCGCAGTAGCTCGTGGCGCAGCAGCTCGTGGCGCAGCAGCTCGTGGCTCAGCAGCTCGTGGCTCAGTAGCTCGTGGCGCAGCAGCTCGTGGCGCAGCAGCTCGTGGCTCAGCAGCTCGTGGCGCAGCAGCTCGTGGCGCAGCAGCTCGTGGCGCAGTAGCATTTCAGCTGATCCAGGTTTCACTGTTGCCTCCTTCACCGCCCTGAAGTTACGTGTTGAAGCAAATCGAGCACAAGGGACACTGTGTGCGCTTTAACATTGGATGAGATGCACCTGCGTAAGATGACCGAATATGCTGGGGATCAACTCTATGGCTATGTTGATATGGGCTGTGGAGAAGTGGACAACAACATGGCGAAGGAGGTCTTGGTCGTCATGGTTGTCGCCATCAATGAGTCATGGAAGATTCCAATCGCATACTTCCTCCTTGTCGGTATGGATTGCACAGAGAAGGCAAATCTTGTGAGAGAAAGTCTTAGTAGGCTTCATGCAGTTGGTGTTAAAGTCGTGTCGATGACTTTTGATGGCTTAAAAACCAACATAGCCATGGCAAGAGCACTTGGTGCTGAACTGCACATTGACCGCATGAAGCCCTACTTCATGCATCCAGAGGATCCCAATCAGAAGGTGCACATACTTCTGGATGCGTGTCACATGCTAAAGCTCCTCCGCAATGCTTTTTCAACATCACAAGTGCTTTATACTGAGGATGGGAAAAAGATCAAGTATGCATACATCGAGGCATTGAACGCACTTCAGGAGAAAGAAGGTTTGAGGCTTGGCAATAAGCTGAAAATGGCGCATATCCAATGGAGGAAACAGAAGATGAAAGTTAATCTTGCAGCACAGCTCTTCAGTAGCAGTGTTGCAGATGCTATCGAATTCTGCGACAAGGGGTTAAAGTTGAAGGACTTCTCAGGCTGTGATGCAACTGTGCATTTTTTGCGCACTGTAGATGCTGCCTTTGATGTGCTCAACAGTCGCAATCCCATTGGAAAAGGCTTCAAAGCTCCCTTAAAGCCAGCCACAAAAGATCGCGCTGAGGCCATCTTGCAGCGGGCAGAAGTCATGCTCCGTGGGTTGAAAGTTTATCAATATGATAAGCTTGTGCCACTTCATCAGACCAAAAAGAACACAACCATCTTGGGCTTTATTGGTACTGGAAGAAGTGTGCTTAACATCTACCATGACCTGGTTGAAGTGAACAATGCATCGTGCAGCTACCTTCTCACCTATAAACTAAGTCAGGATCACTTGGAGCTATTCTTTTCTGCCGTCCGTTCTCGTGGTGGGTACAACAACAACCCCAACGCTAGACAGTTCAGAGCAGCGTACAAGCAGCTGCTTGTGCGGCACCAGGTGAAAGCAGGCACTGGTAACTGCCTCCTCAGAGACAACACCGAAGTTCTCAATTCAACACCAGCAACAGTCAACATTGCAAGAAGAGCTGACGTGGAGTTAGTGGAGGTGAATTTCTCTGATGATGACATTCCTGACCTCCCTGATGTAGACAGCCTCTCTGAATTCAAAGAGGCTGCTATAAACTACATTGCGGGTTTCATAGTGAAGAAGATGAAGGCGAAAATCACCTGCCTGCATTGCACAAATGCATTAACATCTGATGGTACCGCACACCCTTTCATTATTTTGAAGAGTCGAGGTGGTCTCCAAAAACCTTCAACAGCCATGGTTTCAATCTGCTCAACCACGGAGAGAATTATCCAAAGGAATATCAGAATGAATGGTGGTAAGCTTCCTCGTGGACGTGGGATAACAGCATGTGTTGTCGTTCAAGTTCTTGCGGATACTGCTGGAAAAGACCTTTTTCCTCAGCTCCAAGATCACATGTTTGACACATGTGTTGAAGCTAACCATGTTCATGTTCTGGTGAAAATGACATCCACATGGTACTGCAAAGTTCGATTTAATCATTTTGCAAGAAGAGAGACTGAGAAGGCCAAAAATGGGAAGATTGTGCGTAGGCACCTTACTAAGTTGATCCATTTCTATGGAGAGTAGTGAGAGGATGTCTGTCTGTCATGTCTTGTGCATTTATATGTGTATATTTATGTGTGTTTCATATGTGTGTTCATATGCATGTCTGTACATATGTGTTTGTATATGATGTATTTACATATTTTGTGTGTGTGTGTGTCATTTATGAATGTTGTGCCTCTCATTACCCTATGCATCCTGCCGTGTCTCTTCCCATGATGCCACTGCGTTTGGCTACATTTGGCATTTGCTTAGAGCCTGCATTACGGGGCATGAGCAAAAGCTGAAGTCTGTTCGCCTCTGATCTTATGATGCTGCTGCATTTTGCGTTTGCTTAGAGCCTGCATTACGGGGCATGAGCAAAGGTGAAGTCCGCTCACCTCCATGATACAGCTTAATTTGATGTTTGCTTAGAGCCTGCATTACGGGGCATGAGCAATATCTAAACAAGGCTGTTCAAATCTCCTTCCATGATGCCACTGGGTTTGGCGATTGCTTAGAGCCTGCATTACGGGGCATGAGCAATAACTAAAACCTGGATATTCTTTCTTTTTTATGTTTGACAGCACTTCTCCAGTATGTTCAGTGTTCACTGAGTTTGGTTAAATTAATTAGTTTGGTTCAACATATTCAACAGTTCAGTTTCAGTTATGAATCAGTTCTTTTGAAGTTCATAAGTGTTATGTTGCCTGAATAAATAATTATTACACCAAAAAGCCACTGCAGCCGTTGACTTAATTTGCAATATGCAGTTATATGACTATGTTAATATGTGTGTGTATATCCATGTCTTTTAAATATTTGCACGTTTGTGTACAGTAGTGTCCTTGTGCGTCTTGTCCAGATTCCCTGCACTTTGAATGTTCCTTCCCTGTATGTGATTGTCTTATACATGTATTTGAGTGTGTATGCGTGTGTTTTTTGTATGTATTGGTGTTGTGCGTGTCTTGATTGAGTGCTACTAACTTCTTGCGTTTTAAATCCTCTGCTTTTTTTAAGTTATGTCGGAGGTTTATGTGTTGCATTCAACACATAACTTTTTTTTTTAAACTTGATACTAACCACCCCTCTCATGGTCTGTACCTTGACGTGGTGAGAGGGCATTCCACAAAATCAGACCAAATCTTATAATTGTAGATCGGGAAAAAAAAACATCTAGGATGTAAGCTCCTTTTCGTGACGAATGCACAGATGCTGTTACATTGGTAATATCTGGGGGTGTCCCATGATCCCATGCGAGTTGTATATTTCAGCGATTTTCAGATATCGGTCTTTTCCGCTGTCTTTTTTCTGGAGGTAAGTGGACGATGTCGATGGCTAGTCTGAGGCGATCTAATAATATCAATACAAAATAACGAAGTGGTCTATGTCATGTGCCTGGATCTGCATTATACCGCTAGTTGCGTCTGGGTTTTCTCTGCACCAACGCTGTAGGTTAGTTTATTTTAATTTTAAGTAAATGTCTGGTCCGAATTCATGTGCAGTTCATGATACGATGCAATGTTAACGTTAATTGGCGCGAAACTGCTTGAGGAGAGTTTGCTTTAACATTAGCCGATAGACGCGGTCATATGAATATGACATCGAGTAAATTACTGTTAACGTGTGCATGTTATTTCTGACGTGTGTGGATTCATTGGGACACTTTATATGTTACAACAACCCATTTTAAGTAAAATAATGGCATTGCTATTAGTGTATGAACGTCGCTTGGTTAACATCACAGCATACCCATGCCGTTAGCTTACATGCACATGTTTGAAGTTGCTAATGTATCTTTAGCCTTAATCGGCATGTAATAACGGGGGTGATGTTGCCTATAGTTTGATAGCTTCTGGTTAATACATAAATATATAGAAATCGCTATTTGAATGTAATGTGTTTTTCTTGTTTCATTTATATAGAAATCGCTATTTGCATGTAATGTGTTTTTCTTGTTTCACTTAGATACAGCTGAACCATGGCGCAGCCTGCAAAACCAACAGGTAAGTGTAGGACTCAGAACTATGGATGCATGCATAAAAACCTGTTTTGGACTAAAACTTGTAACACTGCAAAAAAGGATATCTTACCAAGTGTTATAATCTTATATTAAGATAAAAAAAAAATCTAGTTAGTATTGTTTATAGTATAAATATACTTACTTTCAGCTTTCTTGTACGATTATTTGACATAAAATAAGTCAAAATGTTCCTAAATTAACACATTAAAAAAAACAAGCACATTTATCTGCCAGTGAAGTAAGTTAATTCGGCTTCAATTCCATAGAACACTGTAGAATGCAGGCACACTGTCCAGTTCTATATATACAGTCTATGTTCTGTAACATTAACGTTAGCATAAATTAGCCAGCGCTAGCTTTATTTTTTTTACACCTGAAAGGGGTTTGAAAAATAAATTCACTGAGAAACGTTTGGACAATTAATGAAAACGACTTGTAATGACAGAGTGAAATACCAATTTAACCTGTCTCCCGGCCATATTTGGTAGTATATTTGCCTCTGGCATGTAGATTGATAGCTAGGCCTAATTAGAAGCTAACTTATCATGCAAGACAGAAAATGTAACGGTTAGCATTATTAGCCTAAGGTGTAGACATTCTATGCACTGTGGTTTAGCTAGCTAGCTGCTATTGTTGCATCATGGACAACACTTAGAGCTAACATTAGCTTTTTTTTTTTTTTTAGATAGGATGTAATGTGGTATGTGCTGGAGAGTATTTAGAGTGGACGTGTAGAAATTGAAGACACAAGTACTGTGCTTAATTTCATGGAAATGGCATTGCAAGTAATGTGTTTTGTTTTTGTGCACTATTAAACTACTTTGTCATGCTTTGTGCACTGACATTCTTGCAAAACCATTCATACCCATGCTAAATTATGGAAATGTAAAAGTTGAATTGTATTGAAAAGGACCATGTATGGTCATGTAGTATATTTGAGCACTGAAACCCCTTTTTTACCTTTTAGAGAGGGAGGCACTCGAAAGCTACATCAAGGACACCGGAGGAAGGACCAGAAGACCTGAGACCAAGACGACCCAGACGACCCAAGCCCAACCCGTAGTATGCTTCACTGACCCAGACGACCCAAGCCCAACCCGTAGTATGCTTCACTGACCCAGACGACCCAAGCCCAACCCGTAGTATGCTTCACTGACCCAGACGACCCAAGCCCAACCCGTAGTATGCTTCACTGACAAATTTTGATGTTGATGCTTCATCATCACATAGACCAAAGGTAATCAAAAATTTATGTTTACTTATGAATATAACTTTTTTGTTAAAAGTCTATTTTCGAATGCAGAACATAACCTTTTGTTTCTGAGAATTTATACATTTGTTTGAGTAGTTTTGATCTTTTGAATGACAAGAAATTAGCTTCAAGCTACTGGGGACACAAAGTGAACTGAAATACCTTTCCAACCATATCTTTCTATGATGGTTGGTACAGCTTCCCTACAGTCTCAGATAGCAGTCTCAGATGGGAGTCACTTCATGAGTGGGAATATCCCAGGACATTACATATTACACGAGTATACCCTTTACCAACGCCACTCTCATTCATGCTGTATATTCTGTTCACTTGCAGGTTTCAGAGAAGGCTGGTAGAGCTCTCTATTAGTGTGAGCTGTGGGAGATAACCAAGAACTGACAACCACCTAAAGAAGAGGTGGCGATAAAGGCTCTCCAAGAGGAGGTTGTGAGTCTGAAGGCTTTTATTCAACAAGGTTTGTAGAGTGTTTTCATACAGATGTGAAATTTTACATAAAAATGTACATGTTTAACTTTAATGAAATAGCAGCTTCTTGGTTGTACAAGTTTAGTAAAAAATTGAGGATGAAACTAACTTTTCCTTTCAGTGTTTTTCTGTGTGCTTCTCTCTTCGATGTATATGGTATATTAGTTGTGTTGTCTCATTTAAAAGTGTTAGGCTGTCTGTGTGGACTGCTTCACATTTTTGCCTCACCATCATAGATCTTTTCTGTGTTAGTAGTAACTGTAACTGTATATAGTATATAAATAGTAACTGTAACTATTTGAGGTCCTAATTGATTGTGCTATTTTTTAGGAGGCACTTACAGGGAATTCCTGGACCCTGAGAGGACTAAGACGATAATTGGTGAGTTTATTTTATTTGTATGTCTTTCTCTCCAACTCACTTTGTATTTATCTCCAATTATCGTGATAACACAACAGTGTTTCTGCACTTTAGCATCTGTATTTGTGTCACTAATATTTTGCATGTTCTATTTGTATATGTTCTGTCTTATTCAGAGGCCACCCTGAAGCAGTTCCCAGGCCAGACACTCACTCCAGATTGCTGGGCCAGGCAATAAATGCCAAAGTGACAGAACTGAGGTTCCATAACAAAAACAAAGATTTTCAATAAAATAGTATAAAAGATAACAGAAGTGTTGTGTGTTTCTTCCTCTTTATACTGATACTATGGTTGATTTTAAGTAAACACAATAGTGAAATATTTATTGATCAGTGCGGAAAATATCAAACCATAGTAGAATATGAACTATATCAGAGACATATATGTCTGAAATATATAGATCATGTGATCAGAATCTTCATCAAGGGTCATGTGATCATGCTTTTTAGTGTCATATATTTAAATATATTTAATTATATGCATAAAATATAAGAAAGTGGCCAATATTGAATATTTACTTATATTTTGAAATATATTGATACATACATGGAAATATATCTATTTAACATAGATGTAAATATATTTATTTAACATAGATGTGCTTATACTGGAATATGTTCAAGCTGCATATATGTGAATATATTATTTTTCTGTATGGGCATGTCCGTGAGTGGGGCCACAACGGAGGAAAAGTTAACGCAAAAATCACGATAGTAGCCAACCATTCCGAGGAATCGTCGTAGCTCGTGACAGTTAACAGGCACTGGATAGTCTTGGACGGCTGCTACCTTGGCTGTTACTGGGAACACATGGCCACCACCAACCACCCGACCCAAGAACGTGACGGTTGCCTTGCCGAATTCGCACTTGGCCAGGTTGAGGGTAAGGTTCGCTTTGGACAGGCGACGGAAAAGCTCTCTATGCTGTAGCAGATGATTAGTCCACAAATCACTGTATAGAATCAGATCATCCAAATATGCCCCACATCCTGTCATTTCTTTAATGATTGCGCATTCCAAAGGCCATGACAGTATATTGCAGAAATGAGTCGGGGGTGACAGGCAGAAATCTTTTTGCCTCGTTCCGTAAGCTGGACCTGCCAGTAACCTTTCAGGAGATCCAGCTTAGTCACAAACTTCGCCGAGCCAACACGGTCAACACAGTCATCCATTCGGGGCAGTGGATAACTGTCCGGAATGGTGACTGCATTAACACGCCTATAATCTGTGCAAAAACGGTATGACTGATCACTTTTAAGGACTAATAAACATGGAGGACTCCACGGACCTGAACTATGTTCAGCGATGTTGTTGGAGAGCATATATTCAATCTCCTTTTTGAAAATTGCACGTTTTAGTGGATTGACCCTGTATGGATGCTGCTTAATTGGAGAAGCCGTACAAGTACTTTGTTGCCAGGCACGAACGAACGTGCTTGGGCCTTGCGATCATACCAGGTTTTCATTTTAGCCTGCGCACTTAGGAGGTTTTGTCGGGCGAGTTCACGAGCCCTTTGTAGTCTGGAACGAAAATCACTCACAAATTGCACAACACTACGAGAGCTAGGTGCACTCAAGGCAATAGGCACACAACATCGTTTTTGAACGACTGGTGATAGCGCTCTAAAGCGCCTTGGGACTCCAGGTGGAACGCGCTGGAGGTACAGTGCTGAACATGGAGTGACTTCATGACCTGGGAAAACATTTTTGCTGTGAAATTACTTCCCTTGTCACTCTGAATTGTCCTAGGTAATCCAACAAACGAGAAGAACTTTAATAAAGCCCTAGTCACGGATCGTGTTGTAATTTTCCTCAGAGGAATAGCCTCCGGAAATCGTGTGGCAGTACACATAACAGTGACTAGGTATATATAGCCGCTCCGCGACCGCGGTAGCGGGCCCACACAATCAATGATGACATGTTCAAAGGGGTCGCCGATGGCAGGTATTGGTTGTAATGGTGCTGGCGTAATCGTCTGATTCGGTTTGCCACCCACCTGACAGACATGGCACGATTTGCACTACCTGGCAACGTCACGTTTCAAACCTGGCCAGAAAAAGTGCTGGAGTATGCGATTATAGGTGTTTGTGACGCCCATATGACCAGCGAGACCATCATGCGCAACACTGAGTATCTTTGACCGGTACTCAGCGAGACCATCATGCGCAACACTGAGTATCTATGACCGGTACTCAGCGAGACCATCATGCGCAACACTGAGTATCTTTGACCGGTACTCAGCGAGACCATCATGCGCAACACTGAGTATCTTTGAGCGGTACTCAGCGAGACCATCATGCGCAACACTGAGTATCTTTGAGCCGGTACTCAGCATCATCATCAAACACTGAGTATCTATGACCGGTACTCAGCGAGACCATCATGCGCAACACTGAGTATCTATGACCGGTACTCAGCGAGACCATCATGCGCAACACTGAGTATCTTTGACTGGTACTCAGTTGGAATCACTATTTGATAAACATTGCCCCACTCTACACCACTGCGCATGATGGTCTCGCTGTGTCTGTGTCTGTGTCTTACCAGC
>NC_063209.1:30072201-30097201 GCF_017589495.1 Alosa alosa | reverse complement strand
ATGAATGGACGCAGCAACTACAGAAATTGTAGCCAAGGCTACTTGCTGCTTTCTTTTACTATCTATGGTTGCTGGTTAACAGCACATAATAAGCTGATTTAAGCTAATTCACTAACTCAAGACTTTTGACCAGGAAGTTCCTGGTCTGTGGCGGAATTGTTTTCTGAAACTGCAAAATATCAACAGGGAACGTTTGCGCCGGAACACGCCCCCTCTTTTCACTGAAACGCCCCCGTGGGTGCAATTGAATTTCCTAATTACGGACATGTACCTGTGGAGGGAAAATTCCAATATGCGCTGACTGCAAAATAGGAAAGACAAAAGTGCGAGTATACAAAGTCAATTGCGCTGAAGTGCAAGATAGAGCCCTAACACACACACACACTTCTCTCTCTCCCTCTCTCACACACACACACAGACACTTTCTCTCTCACACTCACACACACTCGCACACACTCAGACTCAGGCGGCTCAGCTCTGGCAGCTCACACACACTTCCGCACACACTCCAGGCGGCTCCACGCTTCAAAGCGGCTCCCATTGCACACACACACACACAGACACTTTCTCTCACACGCACACACACACACAGACACTTTCTCTCTCTCACACACACACACACAGACACTTTCTATCACTCTCACACACACACACACAGACACTTTCTCTCACACACACACACACACACACACACACTTTCTCTCACACGCACACACACACACAGACACTTTCTCTCTCTCACACACACACACACACACACACACACACACAGACACTTTCTCTCTCTCTCTCACACACACACACACACAGACACTTTCTCTCTCTCTCACACACACACACACACACACAGACACTTTCTCTCTCTCTCACACACACACACACACACAGACACTTTCTCTCTCTCACACACACACACACACACACACCTGTAGCGCAGGGGGAACATGAGGGCCTCCAGTGCACGGCTGGCCTCTCCAAGTCTCTGGTAGCTGCTGGAGTGGAACAGAACCTTGTGCTCTGTTAGAACCGCACAGAACAAGCTTAGAACGTTCTGGATCCCTGTAACACACATCATGGAACCCCACATTACAACATTCTGGACTAACATGACATTAGACAAACATGAAACACTTTTGTGTGAGTGTGTGAGAGAGAGAGAAAGAAAGAAAGAGAGAGAAAGAGAGTGTGTGTGTGTGTGTGAGTGAGTATGCATTCCTTAAGGCATCTTCCTGTTATGGCGAGATTATTCTTTCATTGCTGCTGACAAACAGAAGGACAAATGCTGACATACACTTCCTTAACACACACACACACACACACACACACACACACCACTAGAGATGTCTTAAAGGAAAGAACATGGACATATCTTCACATACACACATCTCTATACTGTACAGTACAGATGCACACACACATACACTTCTGTAACACACACACACACACACACACACAAACACACACACACACACACACACACACACACACACACACACACACACACACACAGCCTGCTGGTTTGCTGTAAACAGGAAATAGATATGAATATATCCCTAAACCTGACCCAAAGTGCACATGTAAGTGTGTGTGTGTGTGTGTGTGTGTGTGTATTATGGTCAGGTACTTTGCAGATTCAGATCCTGTCCTTTTCCTCAAGCAGATAAGAGTCCTTGTCCCTTGTCGCGTGCATTTATAAATAGTATCATTTGTGTGTGTGTGTGTCCAAATAAATGTATTGTGTGTGTATTAGGGGGTGTTCCGAGGTTGAGTGACAGCAGCTTAAGCTGGATTGTTTCACCCAATAAAAATAAGATTGAGAAAACCAAACGAGGGCTGGTGTGATTAGGAGTTAGTTATGACAACAGACATACAGTAACAAGAGGGCTGGTGTGATTAGTTAGTTATGACAACAGACATAACGAGAGGGCTGGTGTGATTAGAAGTTAGTTATGACAACAGACATAACGAGAGGGCTGGTGTGATTAGGAGTTAGTTATGACAACAGACATACAGTAACAAGAGGGCTGGTGTGATTAGTTAGTTATGACAACAGACATACAGTAACAAGAGGGCTGGTGTGATTAGTTAGTTATGACAACAGACATACAGTAACAAGAGGGCTGGTGTGATTAGTTAGTTATGACAACAGACATAACGAGAGGGCTGGTGGATGTTTAATGTCATAATTGCAACCATGGCTACCATAGAACGGACCGATCAAGACAACATCAAAGTATGTTTGATTGAATCAGCATCCACAATGCATCCTGCTTAACCTGACGTCATTGTGGGACGTAATTTGAGTGACAGCACAGCTATCCTAGACCTAGCCTTTGGTGAGTGTCTAGCTACAGGTGGACAACAGCAAGATAACATCACAGCAGACGATAGCAAGATAACATCACAGCGGACGATAGCAAGATAACGTCACAGTGGACGATAGCAAGATAACGTTACGGTGGACGATAGCAAGATAACATTACGGTGGACGATAGCAATAACGTTCCGGTGGACGATAGCAAGATAACGTTACGGTAGACGATAGCAATAACGTTCCGGTGGACGATAGCAAGATAACGTTCCGGTGGACGATAGCAAGATAACGTTACGTGGACGATAGCAATAACGTTCCGGTGGACGATAGCAAGATAACGTTACAGTGGACGATAGCAAGATAACGTTACGGAGGACGGTAGCAAGATAACGTCACAGCAGATAATAAGATAACATTACGTTGGACGATAGCAAGATAACGTTACAGTGGACAATAGCAAGATAACATCACAGCAGACGATAGCAAGATAACGTCACAGCAGACGATAGCAAGATAACGTTACGGTGGACAATAGCAAGATAACGTTACAGTGGACGATAGCAAGATAACGTCACAGCAGACGATAGCAAGATAACGTTACGGTGGACGATAGCAAGATAACGTTACAGTGGACGATAGCAAGATAACGTTACAGTGGACGATAGCAAGATAACGTCACAGCAGACGATAGCAAGATAACGTTACGGCGGACAATAGCAAGATAACGTTACAGTGGACGATAGCAAGATAACGTTACGGTGGACAATAGCAAGATAACGTTACGGTGGACAATAGCAAGATATTGTTACGGTGGACAATAGCAAGATAACGTTACAGTGGACGATAGCAAGATAACGTTACGGTGGCTGCCATCTCTCAGCACCTTGTAACCTTCTCTACACGTCATGCATCAGGAAGGAATGCCTCTTGTACACTTGCACCCTTCTATACTCTTTGCTTGCACATGGCGGACTACATATGTGTGTGCGTGTGCGTGTGCGTGTGTCTGTGTGTGTGTGTGTCTGCGCATGGGTGTGTGTATGTCAAAACAAGAAAAGTCAAGTGTATTTATATAGCGCATTTCATACACAGAGAGTGTGTGTGTGTGTGTGTATGTGTGTGTGTATGTGTGTGTCTGTGTCTGTGTGTCTGTGAGTGTGTGTGTGTGTGTGTGTGTGTGTGTGTGTGTGTGTGTGTCTGTGAGTGTGTGTGTGTGTCTGTGTGTCTGTGAGTGTGTGTGTGTGTGTGTGTGTACTAACCCAGTTGCTGAAAGAGCAGTGCTACACTCTTGCTGGTGATGGGCAGATTGTCATTCAGGGGTATTTGGATCAGCTGCCGGTCCCCTGCACCCAACGACAGGAGTTTCTGCAGAGAGAGCGCACACACACACACACACAACAACAACACGTACACGACAACACACACACAAACACAACACAAACAACACACACACACACACACAACACACACACACAGACACACAACAACACAAAAACAATGCGAGTTTGATATCAGCTTAAGCAGATCCAGATCTTATATTTGACCCAAGCCACTAGAGGGCAGTAATATCAAGTCAAGTCAAGTCAAGTCAAGTTTATTTATATAGCACATTTCATACACAGAGGTCATTCAATGTGCTTTACATAAACAAAACCAAGCGATAATAACAAATAAAAGCATAGAAGGGCAATATAGTCAAAGAATAGTTAAAGGTAAAGATCATAATAAAAAGAAAACATAAAACACAAAGGTAAAATCATTTAAAAATAAAGAATAATTAGTAAGCAAAACAAAGGCAAAAGTAGTAAAAAAAGTAATAAAAGACAAAGTAGAATAATTATCGAGGCAGATTCAAATTTGTAACTTCGGCACAGTTAGCAGAAAGCGTCTGAGAACAGTTTGGTCTTAAGTCTAGATTTAAAACTGGCTACAGTTGGGGCCCTTTTAATGTCATCCGAAAAGTTGGTTCCACAGCTGAGCCGCGCCAGCAGCTAAAAGCTGTTTCACCATGTTTAGTTCTAACTGTAGGTTTTACTAGCAGGTTTTCACCTGGGACCTGAGAGGGCGAGAAGGTGTGTACTGCTGAAGCATGTCTGACAAGTATTTAGGTCCTGCTCCATTTACTGATTTATAAACAAGCAATAGTGCTTTTAAAGTCAATTCTGTGACTTACTGGAAGCCAGTGCAAAGGACTTAAGAATCGGAGTAATGTGGTCAGTTCTTTTAGTTTTTGTTAGAGTCCTAGCTGCTGCATTTTTGTATCACCTGAAGCTGTTTAATAGTCTTTTTAGGAAGGCCTATGAACAGTCCATTGCAGTAATCAACCCTGCTGGAGATAAATGCATGAATGAGTTTTCTAAGTCATGTTTTGACATCAGCCCTCTGAGTTTGACAATATTTTGAGGTGGTAAAAAGCTGATTTAGTTATGCGGCTTTCATGTGGCTGTTGAAATTTAGATCACTGTCAATTAATACACCAAGGTTTTAACAGTATCCTTTGCCTTTCAACCCTTTTGTGTCAAGGAGAGTGGCAACCCTAAGTCTTTCCTCATTTTTACCAAATATAGGTACTTGTTTTTTTCTTTGTTCAGCTGAAGAAAATTTTGAGACATCCAGGTGTTGATTTGTTCTATACACTGACACATAGATTCAAGAGGACCATAGTTGTTTGGTGATAGAGCTAAGTAAATTTGTGTGTCATCTGCATAGCTATGATATGAAATCAAATTATTTTGAATGATTTGTCCAAGTGGGAGCATATAGAGGTTGAATAATAGTGGCCCCAAGATCGACCCTGGGGAACACCACAGGTCAAGGACGTTGGTGTTGAGGTACAGTTTCCGATGGCAACAAAGAAGCTCCTTTCTTGTAGATATGATTTTAGCCAGCTGATAACTATGCCTGTAAATCCAACCCAGTGTTCTAGTCTGTGTAGTAAAATATTGTGATCAACAGTGTCAAATGCTGCACTAAGGTCCAGTAGCACTAGGACTGATGTTTTACCTGAATCTGTGTTGAGGCGTATGTCATTGGAAACTTTAATGAGAGCTTTAATGAGAGCTCCCCACCATTCCTCATTCAGCAAGACAGACACACATACACACACGCACGCACACACACACGCACACACACACACACAACAACAACAACAACACACACACACACACACACAACAACACACACACACACACCTGTGTCCAGGAGACGTACCTGAGCTCCACCGGTGACTGGAACTTGGCAGGACAGCAGAGTGGCCACCAGACCCTCCAACACAGCAGAGAGGCTGTCCACATACACCGTGTAGACAAGGCCCAGACAACCCTGCACACACACACACACACATTATATATCCACATACACCGTGTAGACAAGGCCCAGACAACCCTGCACACACACACACACACACACACACATTATATATCCACATACACCGTGTAGACAAGGCCCAGACAACCCTGCACACACACACACACATTATATATCCACATACACCGTGTAGACAGAGGCCCAGACAACCCCTGCACACACACACACACATATATCCACATACACCGTTAGACAAGTTATATAACCTGCACACACACACGTACACAAGGCCCAGACACACACACACACATTATATCACATCACACAGGCCCAACACACCCTGCACACACACACATTATATATCCACATACACCCGTGTAGACAAGGCCCAGACAACCCTGCACACACACACACACACACACATTATATATCCACATACACCGCGGTAGACAAAGGGCCAGACAACCCTGCACACACACACACACACACACACACACACATTATATATCCACATACACCGTGTAGACAAGGCCCAGACAACCCTGCACACACATTTAAGAGGTGGGTGTGTGTGTGTGTGTGTGTGTGTGTGTGTGTGTGTGTGTGTGTGTGTGTGTGTGTGTGGAGAGTGTGTGTGTGTGTGTGTGTGTGTTACCCTGAAGATCTCTGGCTGGTCGAGTCGTGACACCAGTATGAGGCTCTTGGGGGCGAAGACCTGAGCAGGCAGCACCAGACCTTCCTCATCCCCCTCTTCCTCCTCTCCATCAGCCTCTACTCCCTTAGAGCCCTGCACACACACACACACACACACACACACACACACACACACACAGCATCAGCCTCTACTCCCTTAGAGCCCTGCACACACACACACACACACACCATCAGCCTCTACTCACTTAGAGCCCTGCACACACACACACACCATCAGCCTCTACTCCCTTAGAGCCCTGCACACACACACACACACACACACCATCAGCCTCTACTCCCTTAGAGCCCTGCACACACACGCACACACAATACACCCATCAGCCTCTACTCCTTAGAGGCCTGCTGCGCCTGCAGACGCACACAATATCTAACTGCAGCCTGAAACACTCATCCATTCCAACCTTAATGATGCAGACAGATGTCTGACGGATGTCTGCCACTATGTGTGTGTGTGCGTGTGTGGTGTGTGTGTGTGTGTGTGTGTGTGTGTGTGTGTGTGTGTGTGTGTGCTGTATTGTATGATTTTTGGCAATGCTGTGAGTGTATATTTGTCTACATTTGATTGGATTTGTGATTTGTGTAAATTCCTTGTGTGTGTGTGTGTGTGTGTGTGTGTGTGTGAGGATTCAGGAAGATCAGATCACATCCTTGAGCCTGTCTGGGGTCTGTTGGTTAGGGTTTGTGTGTGTGTGTGGGGGGGGGAGGTCAAGGATCAGACCAGTCAGGGTTTTATCTGACAACAGGAAGTTGAGGACCAGACTAGCAGCATTCCAAAATACCCTCCGAGTTACAATACATTGTTTATTATTGTCACAAGCGCAAATTACAACACACACACACACAATAATACATTACACACATTTGTCATTTACCGCACACACACACACACACACACGCACACACACACACACACACACACTGGTGATGTCAGTGTCCAGCCATTCAGGAGATGAAGTGGCTCTGGCCAGTAACTCAAGGAATTTTTCATTCTATAAGCTCTTAAGCCCAGCGTTCTGCAGCACACACACACACACACACCGCAGCGGCGTGCGTAGATGCGTGGTGTCGTATTAACGTGTGAGTAACTCAATGACAAGCGGCAATTGTGTGGGGTGTATTTATCAAACAAACATATCATCTAATAATGTGTAATGATAATGATAAACAATGACAAATGATAATTATTTCTATTAACAATGTATTAATAATAATGTCATTTATCGTGTGGTGTGTGATAGCGGTGTATTATTATTGGGTGGCCGTATTAAATTGTATGAATTGTGTGTATTGTGCGGTATTATTGTGGTGTGTATGGTGTGTGTGCGTGTGGTGTGTGTGGTGTGTGTGCATGGTGTGTGTGCGTGTGTGGTGTGTGTGCATGGTGTGTGTGCGTGTAGGGTGTGTGTGCGTGTGGTGTGTGTGCTAGTGTGGTGTGTGTGCATGTGTGTGTGTGTGTGTGTGTGTGTGTGTGTGTGTGTGGTGTGTGTGTGGTGTGCGTGGTGTGTGTGTGCGTGTGGTGTGTGTGCGTGTAGGTGTGTGTGCTGTGTGGTGTGTGCATGTGTGTGTGTGTGTGTGTGTGGTGTGTGTGTGTGTGTGTGCGTGTGGTGTGTGTGCGTGTGTGGTGTGTGTGTGGTGTGTGTGCGTGTATGGTGTGTGCGGTGTGTGTGGTGTGTGTGTGGTGTGTGCGTGCGTGTGGTGTGTGTGCGGTGTGTGGTGTGTGTGCGCGGCGTGTGTGGTGTGTGGTGTGTGCGTGCGTGGTGTGTGTGTGCGGTGTGTGTGCGTGTGTGGTGTGTGTGCTAGTGTGGTGTGTGTGTGCGTGTAGGGTGTGTGTGCATGTAGGGTGTGTGTGCTAGTGTGGTGTGTGCGTGCGTGTGTGTGTGTGTGTGTGTGTGTGTGGTGTGTGTGTGTGGTGTGTGCGTGTAGTGTTTATGCGTGTGGTGTGTGTGCGTGTAGGGTGTGTGTGCATGTAGGGTGTGTGTGCTTGTGTGGTGTGTGCGTGCATGTGTGTGTGTGTGGTGTGTGTGTGTGTGGTGTGTGCGTGTAGTGTTTATGCGTGTGGTGTGTGTGCGGTGTGTGTGTGGTGTGTGTGCGTGTATGGTGTGTGTGTGCGGTGTGTGTGGTGTGTGTGGTGTGCGCGTGCGCGTGTGGTGTGTGTGCGGTGTGTGTGTGGTGTGTGTGCGTGTATGGTGTGTGTGTGCGTGTAGGGTGTGTGTGCGTGTGTGGTGTGTGCGTGCATGTGTGTGTGTGTGTGTAGGTATTATTATTATTGTGTGGTGTGCGTGCATTAATAGGTGTGTGTGGCTGTGTGTGTGTGTGCGTGCACCTGCAGGTTGACCTCTGCCTACGTGAAAGGTCGGAAGCCGAGCAGTAGTGTCTCAATGAAGTCGATGTGAGTCCCTTTTCTGTAAGGAAGGTAGGAAACCCCTCCGCTCACGGCTATCCCTCCGCCAGGCTAGCTACCATGGGGAGAGGGGTAGAGAGAGAGAGGGAGAGAGAGAGAGGGAGAGGAAGAGATAGCAAAAAGATGCGGGTAGAAAAGAATAATGGATAATGCTTGCACTTTAATTTTCACTAGGACTGTGTGTGTGTCGGACTTTCCGCTTGAAAAAAATGGAGGTTTCGTTTTCCGGACATTTTGATGATATTTTTTGATATGCGATTCAAATATCCTAATATCACTTCTTAATTAGTCAGGTTGCGGGACAAAGAATGACATAATCGGGCCCGTATAGAGATGCAACATGTTCATTAGCCTAGCCCAGGCCCTAAACATGCTTTACAAGTTCAGCCAGTCTTTGTGCTTTTTTCATGGACAGCAAGGTCATGCTTAGGTTGTTTTTTAAAAGGCTTTCGTTGTTTGTTGCTGCTACCCGTTATCTCCAGTGGTGACTGTTTTAACTTGCACAGATCGCACACTGAAAATGATCCTGCTACCCCTAATGCTATGCCTCTTTATTTGATAACACCACTACCCCACTGCTATGCCTCTTTGTTGAGAACACCACTACCCCCTACTGCTATGCCTCTTTGTTTGAAAACACCACTACCCCCTACTGCTATGCCTCTTTGTTTGAAAAAACACCACTACCCCCCCTACTGCTGTGCCTCTTTGTTTGAACACCACTACCCCCTACTGCTATGCCTCTTTGTTTGATAACACCACTACCCTAATGCCTCTTTGTTTGATAACACCACTACCCCTACTGCTATGCCTCTTTGTTTGATGTACCACCACTACCCCCCTGCTGCTGTGCCTCTTTGTTGGGAACACCACTACCCCCCTACTGCTGTGCCTCTTTGTTTGATAACACCACTACCCCCCCCTGCTATGCCTCTTTGTTTGATCTTACCACTACCCCCCCCTGCTATGCCTCTTTGTTTGTCTTACCACTGCCCCCTACTGTATGCCTCTTTGTTTGATAACACCACTACCCCCTAATTAACATGCCTCTTTGTTTGGTAACACCACTACCCCCTACTGCTATGCCTCTTTATTTGATGCTCCACTACCCCCTGCTGCTGTGCCTCTTTTGTTTGAGAACACCACTACCCCCTACTGCTGCTATGCCTCTTTGTTGGGAGAACACCACTACCCCCTGCTGCTATGCCTCTTTTCCTGTTCTGGGATGTTTGTGGTTTCTTTTTTTTTTCGGACGCCCGTTCCATTGACACCCGTTCGATTGTGCATAAATTATCCAGGGACCAGTGATCTCCTCGTCGGGAGGCCCTAACCCTGCTGGTCATAGACCAGAGGCATAGGCCTACTGTATGCTTTAGGAACAGAACACAGCTGCATGTCCAGTGTCGCCATGGGTGTGTCTATACTGAGAATGACATGTGTCTTGGTGCGGCCGCACCCCCCGCACCTCCACTTCCACTGATTCCGACAGATATGCCCGACACGTTACCAATTTACCATCGCGTCTGGCCTCTGATAAAACTTTTAACGCTATTCTGCCTGGACCTGTCCATGTTTGAACCGTCTCACTCATTGGTTCGTTGTTTAACAGATGTTTTAAGCGTGCGCTTCCTATTTGAAATGCAGCATATGCGTGTTGCTTAATCACTTTCAAACGGTAGATCCTGTTCCTTTGAAACATAGTCAAAGGACGGTGTATTCTTGCTTTGGTATAGGCCTACATTTTAGGCTTATTCTCAAAATCAGATTATGTTAGGCGGACAGGATTATTAGCCAATTTCAATCGAACAATTTGACCAGAGAGATTTCATTTTGCCGGACATTTCATTTTTTTCCAGCCAATGTCCACAGAAACCCTGGTGTGTGTGTGTGTGTGTGCTTGTAGTTTAGGCCACTATAAGAGCTGTGTGTGTGTGTGTGCTTGTAGTTTAGGCCACTATAAGAGCTGTGTGTGTGTGTGTGTGTGCTTGTAGTTTAGGCCACTATAGGAGCTGTGTGTGTGTGTGTGTGTGCTTGTAGTTTAGGCCACTATAAGAGCTGTGTGTGTGTGTGTGTGTGTGTGTATGTGTGTGTGTGTGTGTGTGTGATTTAGGCCACTATAAGAGCTGTGTGTGTGTGTATGTGTGTGTGTGTGTGTGTGTGTGTGTATGTGTGTGTATGTGTGTGTGTGTGTATGTGTGTGTTTGTATGGTGTGTCTATGATTGTAATTAGACTTGATATTTTTTCAAAACCAATCACATCAATTCATTTTAAATTAAAACCTGCTGTCTTCTGATGATGTCATTGTATTCCACAGACAATAAGTGAAGCCAGCATAGCAATGACAATGCTGGACACACACACATGCACACTGGCATGCACATGCACACACACACACATGGACACTGGCATGCACATGCACACACACACACACACACTGGCATGCACAGACCTACCTGTCACACTGGCATGCACGTGCGCAACGTACTACACACACATGCACCTGGCATGCACCGCTGGCGTGCGCACACACACAGACAAATGCCGGCTGGCGTACTGCCTTGCCTGGATACACACCGACACACACATGCGCCTGGCATGGCCACCACCACACACAAACACACACAGCATGCACACAGGCATGCTGGCGCACCTGAACACACACACGTGCACACACACACACACACACACACACAGACACATGCTGCACCGCACATGCTGCACACACACACACACACACACACACACACACATGCACGCACACACACACATGCACGCTGGCATGTCGGCACGCACACGCACACGCACACACACACACATATTTAGGCTGCAGTTGAGAGGAGCTTTTCGGAGTGCAGAGAGAGAAATAAAAAGATTGTGTGTGTGTGTGTGTGTGTGTGTGTGAGAGAGTGAGCGAGCGCATTTGACCTGTAGACCTGGACCAGGATATGTTGACCAGACACAATAAAAGGCAGGAAAAAACAAGAGGAGAAAAAGAGAGAGAGAGAGAGAGAGAGAGAGAGAGAGAGAGAGACAGAGAGACAGAGAGGGAGAAAGAGAGAGAGGGAGAAAGACAGAGAGAGAGAGAGAAAAAAAAAAAGAGGGATTCCAGTAACATTGTTCCACAGGATGAACCCAACAGACACGTGAATCCACCCCTCTTGTTCACCCCCTCCCTCCCTCTTTCTCTCCTCTCCTGCTGTCTCTCCATCTGCCCCTCTGCTCTCTCCTTTCCTCTCTCCTCTCCTCACTCCTCCTCTCTATCCTCTCCTCTCATCTCTCTCCTCCTCTCATCTCCTCTTTTCTCCTCTCCTCTCTCTCCTCCTCTCCTCTCCTCTCTCTATCCTCTCCTCTCATCTCTCTCCTCCTCTCATCTCCTCTTTTCTCCTCTCCTCTCTCTCCTCCTCTCCTCTCCTCTCTCTATCCTCTCCTCTCATCTCTCTCCTCCTCTCATCTCCTCTTTTCTCTCTCCTCTCTCCTCCACCTCTAGCTGTCCAACATCCCTTTCTTTCCATCTAACCTGACTCCCAACACCTAGCCCCCCAACACACACACAGAAAGACACACACACACACACACACACACACACACACACACACACACCCTCAATCCGGAGCTGCAGAAGAAGACTAGAGGCAGTCTCAAATACTTCCAGCAGGCCACCACCAGATGGCACTGTACTGTGTGGTGTGTGTGGAGTGTGTGTGGTGTGTGTGTTGGGTGTGGGGGGTGTGGTGCGTGTGGGGTGTGTGTGGGGTGTATGGGGTGTGTGTGAGGTGTGTGTGTGGTGTGTGTGGTGTGTGTGGGCTACTCAATAGGTCTCCTTTGTGGAGCCGCTGGTGTCTGGTAAGAAGGATCCTTTTTATGTTTCAGGCATCAAAGCCTCGTCGGACTCAACATTTTTCTTTGTGGATTATTGGGTGCACTGGACGTGGACTGGACGTTAGTCCGACTGTTCCTTCTTTTCGTTCGTTGGATTTTTGTGGTTGAGTTTGATTTGTTTGCTTTCGTTTGAAGGAACATTAAGTGCATGCATGGACACTTTGGTTGCGCTCCTTGCACTGTGTGGAACTAAGTGTTTGTTTTCGAACATACTTCTGCACATATAAAAACAAACCTGCTAACTGTATTTGTGGTGTCTCTCCCGATGTCAGTGAAAAAAAAAAAACATTAGTATTTATCTAGAGCAGTGGTCGCCAACCCGCCGATCGCGATCGACCTGTAGATCTTTAGGACTGTAGGATCGACCTGTAGATCCCGAGAATAACAGGAAAAACACAGTCACCAAACTCCGCATGGTCGCCAACGTTTACAGGGCCTAAAAATCAGCGCAGAATTGTGGGTATAGCGCATGATTTATTCAAGACCCGCAACTCTAGCCATCATAATCAAGACCCGCAACTCTAGCCATCATAATGCGAAATTCCTGCATTTTACAGCCGTCTGATAACGCTAATCTAATAATGGAGCACCTGCACATATTTTACAGCGCCGTCTGATAACCTTTAATCTATTAATGGAGCAATTCCTGCACATATTTTGTATAGCTTGTCTGATAACCTTTTAATCTAATAATGGAGAAATTCCTAATATATTTTACAGCTGTCTGATAACGCATCTAATAATGGAGAAATTCTGCACATATTTTACAGCGCTTGTCTGATAACCTTTTAATCTAATAATGGTGAAATTCCTGCACATATTTTACAGCTTGTTCGATAACCTTTAATCTAATAATGCCTAGCCATCATAATGCGAGAAATTCCTGCACATATTTTACAGCGCTGTCTGATAACGTTAATCTAATAATGGAGCAATTCCTGCACATATTTTACAGCGCTGTCTGATAACCTTAATCTATTAATGGAGCAATTCCTGCACATATTTTACAGCGCTGTCTGATAACCTTTTAATCTAATAATGGAGAAATTCCTGCACATATTTTACAGCGCTGTCTGATAACGTTAATCTAATAATGGAGAAATTCCTGCACATATTTTACAGCGCTGTCTGATAACCTTTTAATCTAATAATGGTGAAATTCCTGCACATATTTTACAGCGCTGTCTGATAACCTTAATCTAATAATGGAGAAATTCCTGCACATATTTTACAGCGCTGTCTGATAACGTTAATCTAATAATGGAGAAATTCCTGCACATATTTTACAAACTGTCTGATAACCTTAATCTAATAATGGAGAAATTCCTGCACATATTTTACAGCGCTGTCTGATAACCTTTTAATCTAATAATGGAGAAATTCCTGCACATATTTTACAGCGCTGTCTGATAACCTTTTAATCTAATAATGGAGCAATTCCTGCACATATTTTACAGCGCTGTCTGATAACGTTAATCTAATAATGGAGCAATTCCTGCACATATTTTACAGCGCTGTCTGATAACGTTAATCTAATAATGGAGAAATTCCTGCACATATTTTACAGCGCTGTCTGATAACCTTTTAATCTAATAATGGAGAAATTCCTGCACATATTTTACAGCGCTGTCTGATAACGTTAATCTAATAATGGAGCGGCGTGAATGCGGGACCGGAAGGACCAACGTCTGACTTGAACCGAACATGCAGACACACACACACACACACACACACACGCACACACACACGCGCGCGCCCGAACATGCAGACACACACGGGCACACACACACACGCTCTCACAGCACCACTTTGCAGACACACACACACGGGCACACACACACACGCTCGCACAGCACCACTTTGCAGACACACACACACACGCTCGCACAGCACCACTTTGCAGACACACACACACACGCTCGCACAGCACCACTTTGCAGACACACACACACACGCGCTCGCACACACACGCGCTCGCACACACACACACACGCGCGCCCGAACATGCAGACACACACACGCACGCGCGCACAGCACCACTTTGCAGGTACACTCTCTCTCTCTCTCTCTCTCGCTCGCTTCTCTCTCTCTCTCTCTCTCTCTCTCTCTCTCTCTCGCAACAAGACTTGTCACCGCTGAAGTCAAATTAGGTGCTTCTATATCAACTCAGCTAACTGACAGAAAAAGAAAACGAATGTTTAGCGATCAGGAACTGTCAGGAATTTGTTCTCTATTTGAAGAATGCAATCGATGTATTATGTAGGCCACAGTACGTGCACAGATAGCTACAGACACAAAGCGCATTGTAGGCCTTGGCCACATTACTTACGGTTACTTTCACTTACTAGAGTGCGCATTCATTACGTGAAAGATGCTTCATATCAAAACAGCGATCAAACATTATCAAATTTATCATGACGTGTTGTCACAGACACTTAGCCTATACTCCAATTAGTCATAAATTAGTCATAATTATGACCGCCGCTAGCGAAGTGGTCATATAATGATTGTCAAAGTCCCCCCCCCCCCCGTCATCTACTTCCTGAATTTTTGATACCCGGGACACCGAAACACCAGTGCACAGGAAATTTGGTGGGTATGTAGCCCCACTAGACTTTTACGGAAAAATGTTGTTTCATCCCGGGGCCCTCCCTTGCTGGGCACCCCGAACCGCAAAAAAAGCAGTTTTTCCTAAATAACTACCTGAACCGTGGCACTGAGGATGAAGAATCTTTTATGGTATGTTGGTCTCAAAGGCCCACATCAACCTGGCCCATAATCACTCATTTGTGATTTGCACCCCCCCCGGTAAAAAATGAAAATGCAATATTATTCTGCTTTAATCGCCCTTATCTTCAGTTAAGATGTTCAGAACTGCACCAAATTGTATGTGTATGATTGACCTGGCATTCTCTGGGGTATGCCAAGTTTCGTAGAATTTCATCCATGGGGGTCTAAAAAATTAGGTTATGTGTACATTTAGTGACTGTACACTCATTGGCCTGTAGATGGCGGTGCACATATACACATGCACACACACACAGGCACCCACATACTATCGGTATTAGAATGGCCGATACATAATTACAAATTCAGTAGGATTAAAAGAAAGCCAAAATAAATTCATCATCATCATCGTCATCATGGCAGCATTTCCAGTATTGGCGATAAGTAGTCGTTGTCCACTAGATGGCGACGTTGCAGTGAGGCGTAATTTTGTTGGAAGTTGAAAGTGGGTTGGAAAAACAATGGACGCTTCCTACAAGGACTGTAGTTTACCGCAGAGAACGTCTAATAAGGATAGACGTTCAATGACACCTTCAATGACACCTTCATTTCATTATGGCTGCTTTAGCAACACACCTTAAGCTACTGTGTAGTGGGTCCCATTTAGAAGTGGCTACTTCATTGGCGCTTTCCTTGACTCATGGAGCTGCGTGAATTTTTATTACAACTTTTTTAAGCCCGCGATATGGCAATTTAAGTCCGCTTGATACTGTAAGGCGTAAGCCATTGGTTTCAAAGGAGATTTTATTTGTGTCGCCAGCATAGCCTACTGACAATTTATGTTGTAAATAGGCCTACCTGTAGCTTAGGGAAACTAACAGCTTTCTATTAGGATCTAGTTTGTTAGTTACAGTTTTGTCATAACTCCCTGATGCATTTTTGCATTTAGAATAGCCAGAGCGTGGATATCTCAATCGGAAAATTAAACAATATCGGGTGCCTATGGACTAGGCTGGGTGAACCCAGCCTGATCTGCCCACTATTAATTTTTTGATTTCTGAAAAGATTGAGCTTGGTCTGGTGAAAGCCAGACTAGCCATGGACCTCAGTTACACAATGCAAGGGAACATGAATCAGCCTATATTTGCACAAACAATAACGGACAACAGCTCTTCAACTTTGGCCCATTAAAATGTGTATGAACAGTCTAGCGACGCATTTCATCAAGGCCCATTTGGACATGTCAGTTATTTGCACCACTGGTTAGATGTAAAACAGCATTTCGTTTCAGACTACTGTTACTTAATTTGTGCATTAACAATAACTAGTGCTGTCAAACGATTAAAAAATGTAATCACGATTAATCGCTGAATTCCAATAGTTAATCACGATTAATCACATATTTCATCGCATGATTAAAATTCTATTATTTTGCATTTCTGAACTTTCCAGGAGTCCATGTTAACAATATAAAGCAATTATTGTATATCTTAATTAGGATTCAAATGAAAGCAGAGCAAGTTACTTCATTAACTTAACTTTAAGACGTAGGTCTATTTGATTATTTCAAATCAAATTTCAAAAGATGTGCAGCAGACCTGAGGCAACACAATATATTTTTCAGAAATATAGCTAATAAAGGGCATAACAAACATAAAATACTATATTCATTATCTTTAAGTTTAGTTTAAAATAAGGAACTTTTCGACATGAGTGCACTGCCATTTTATAGGCCTACAGTCTATGGTGCACTGTCACTTGCCACACACATCAGCGCCGAAGTTTTTAACACGCAAACACTGGATGAACAATGGATTTTATGGAGCGGCGTCGACCGAATATAACTGAATCGTGATTTACACGGCGGCAAAGTGTGATGCTGGTGTCCAGAGTTGTATTGAAAAGAATGGAATCTAATGTACAGTAAATGAATGTCGAAAGCAGAGTGCTGCCTCTGTGCTGTAAACTGATCCTGCTTCGGTTGGCGGGTAGGATACACCGAACTTGGGGCGGGCGAGAGAGCCTTCATTCGCCCCGTAATGAGTCATTTAACCATATACCGACTTACGAAGATGATTAATTAACACGAAAACGTTGCCTGGTGTCCCTTTAATTTGTGCATTGACAATAAAGTACCACATTAACTAAAGATGACTAAAATCTTATGTAGAAGAAGAAACATTCACAAAAAATCCATCCATCCAAAAATTACCTTTGTTTTTGATAGCTGTTGAAAACGGCATGGAACTGACAGAGATGTTTTTGTTTATAATAGTATATAAATAAATAAATAAATAACATTATGCTGATACCTTTTGCTTTTCCCAAATACAATGTAGCCTACAGGTGTAAGTGACATTTCATCAATCCAGTTGCAATGGATGAACTGTGATGAACTGCCCCTGCCACTGATTGTTTAGAGATTTTAAAGGTTTTATAACAATGCTACATCTTCTTTGGCTATTCTACAATCTATTCACCTTTTCAGCACCAGTAGGCTACTTTCTGTGCAGCCGCACACACACACTCAGGCATGCCAAACAAGCATACACAAAAGTTTCAAGAGTGGGGGATGGAGTAAAATATGGAGACAAATTGAAGTGTGATTTATTTTCGCGGAACGGATGTACAGGACTGAGCGGCGGTCATATTTTGTACCGCTATGCGGTTAGTTAGTTAGTCATCCAATTATAATTGAATTATAAATAAAGACTATGTTAAGTGTTGTTATCACAATGATGCCTGTAGCGTTGATAGGCTATTTTTGACCTGATCCATTTGCCTAAATAAAAGACCTTAAATTGGAAGTATTTTAGCTTTGATTCTTTTTTGACGCTTCATGGTAGATCTTGACTTTGTTCAGGGCGAGGTCAGGGATCTTGGGCTCAAAAAGGTTGGTGACCACTGATCTAGAGCCTATTCAATTTCTACCCGTGTTTAATGGTAATAGTCTAGAGCCTATTAAATTTCTACCCGTGTTTAATGGTAATAGTCGGAATCTAAAAATCTGATTGTTACAGACTCACCTAGACAGACAGACAGACACACACACACACACACACACACACCGTTAGCACCACTGATACAGATGGGAAGGCAACCTGATATTGTTACCAAATAGGGATAGCCGGTCCTGCACACACACACACACACTGGAACTATAAGGCCTTATGCATGACAAAGTAAATACCAGAGATCAGGCACAGGCACAAGCCTACAAAAAAAGCATCACACTCACATAAACACACACACACACACACACACACACACACACACAGGAGCCTAACCTGTGAAGAATGCCTGCGCCAGCATGACACAGCCAAGGCCACTGGTCAGCTGAGCAGAGAGATCCCCCAACACACACACACACACAAGCCTGACCTATGAGGAATCCCTCTACCAAAGGCCTTGGATCAGACAGGGGACTCGTGGTCCGAGAATGCTCTTTTATGTGTGTGTGTGTGTGTGTGTGTGTGTGTGAGAATGTTGTGCATTCACGGTAGGAACGCTGAAGTGACATAAGACATACATTGATGGAACTCTCAGAACAGTGAACCACAAGTGGAGTGAGCTAACAGACAGCACTGAGAAGGCTACTAAAATAAGCTGCAAGTAGCTGTAGCATACATAGCCTAGCACACATAGCCTACCCTATTGAGTAGCTGTAGCACACATAGCCTAGCACACATAGCCTACCCTATTGAGTAGCTGTAGCACACATAGCCTAGCACACATAGCCTACTCTATTGAGTAGCTGTAGCATACATAGCCTACTCTATTGACCTTTAGCACACATAGCCTACCCTTTTGAACTGTAGCACACATAGCCTACCCTATTGAGTAGCTGTAGCATACATAGCCTACCCTATTGAACTGTAGCACACATAGCCTACCCTATTGAGTAGCTGTAGCATACATAGCCTACCCTATTGAACTGTAGCACACATAGCCTACCCTATTGAGTAGCTGTAGCACACATAGCCTACCCTGTTGAACTGTAGCACACATAGCCTACCCTATTGAGACTGGCTGTAGCACACATAGCCTACCCCTGTTGAACTGCTGCCCTGTAGCACACATAGCCTACCCTATTGAACTGTAGCTGTAGCCTGCCTACATTGGTGGCTGTAGCACACATAGCCTACCCTATTGAGTAGCTGTAGCACACATAGCCTAGCACACATAGCCTACTCTATTGAACTGTAGCAATCAGCATAGCCTACTATTGCCCAGCTGGCACACATAGCCCTAGCCACATAGCCTACCCTATTGACCTGGCACACATAGCCTACCCTGTTGAGTGAACTGTAGCACACATAGCCCTGCCCTATTGGTAGCTGTGGCATGCATAGCCTACCCTATTGAACTGTAGCACACATAGCCTACCCTATTGATTGGCTGTAGCATGCATAGCCTACCCTATTGCCTACTCTGTTGTAGCACACACATAGCCTACCACACATAGCCATACCCTACCCTATTGACTGTAGCCTAGCACACATAGCCTACCCTTTTGACCTTTAGCACACCATAGCCTGCCTATTGGACTGTAGGCATTGGCCTGCCCTATTGGACTGTAGCATACATAGCCTACCCTATTGAACTGAGTACACCCTGTTGGTGGCTGTAGCATACATAGCCTACCCTATTGAACTGTGGCACACATAGCCTACCCTATTGGTGGCTGTAGCACACATAGCCTACCCTGTTGAACTGTAGCACACATAGCCTACCCTATTGAACTGTGGCAGCCTACTCTGCCTGAGTGGCTGTAGCACACATACCTACCCTGTTGAGTAGCTGTAGCACACATAGCCTACCCTGTTGAACTGTAGCACACATATTGAACTGTAGCATACCTGTTGATTGAACTGTAGCACACATAGCATAGCCTACTGTAGCACAGTAGCTGTAGCACCCATTGGTGGCCTACCCCCTATTGAGTAGCTGTAGCACACATAGCCTAGCACACATAGCCTACTCTGTTGAGCCCTTAGCACACACATACCTTTAGCACACATACCCTTTGAACTGTAGCACACATAGCCTACCCTATTGGTGGCTGTAGCATACATAGCCTACCCTTGGAACTGTAGCACACATAGCCCTACCCTGGTGATAGCTGTAGCACACATAGCCTTACCCTATTGAACTGTAGCACACATAGCCCACTTTTTGAACTGTGGCTGTAGCACATTGGTAGCCTAGCCCTATTGTTGGCCACCTAGCTGTAGCACACATAGCCTACCCTGTTGAACTGTAGCACACATAGCCTACCCTATTGAACTGTAGCATAGCCTACCTCTATTGAGTACTGTGGCACACATAGCCTACCCTATTGAGTGGCTGTAGCACACATATCCTACCCTATTGAGTGGCTGTGGCACACATAGCCCCTAGCACACACCCTGCCCTACCCTGTTGAGTAGCTGTAGCACACGCCAGCCTAGCACACATAGCCTACCCTATTGAACTGTAGCATAGCCTACTCTATTGAGTAGCTGTAGCACACATATCCTACCCTATTGAGTAGCTGTAGCACACATAGCCTAGCACACATAGCCTACCCTATTGAGTAGCTGTAGCACACATAGCCTAGCACACATAGCCTACCCTATTGAGTAGCTGTAGCACACATAGCCTACCCTATTGAGTAGCTGTAGCACACATAGCCTAGCACACATAGCCTACTCTATTGAGTAGCTGTAGCATACATAGCCTACTCTATTGACCTTTAGCACACATAGCCTACCCTTTTGAACTGTAGCACACATAGCCTACCCTATTGAGTAGCTGTAGCATACATAGCCTACCCTATTGAACTGTAGCACACATAGCCTACCCTATTGAGTAGCTGTAGCACACATAGCCTACCCTGTTGAGTAGCTGTAGCACACATAGCCTACCCTGTTGAACTGTAGCATAGCCTACTCTATTGAACTGTAGCATAGCCTACTCTATTGAGTAGCTGTAGCACACATAGCCTACCCTATTGAGTAGCTGTAGCACACATATCCTACTCTATTGAACTGTAGTACACATGGCCTACCCTATTGAACTGTAGCACACATAGCCTACTCTATTGAACTGTAGCATAGCCTACTCTATTGAGTAGCTGTAGCACACATAGCCTACCCTGTTGAGTAGCTGTAGCACACATAGCCTACCCTGTTGAACTGTAGCACACATAGCCTACCCTATTGAACTGTAGCATAGCCTACTCTATTGAGTAGCTGTAGCACACATAGCCTACCCTATTGAGTAGCTGTAGCACACATATCCTACTCTATTGAACTGTAGTACACATAGCCTACTCTATTGAACTGCAGCACACATAGCCTACCCTATTGAGTAGCTGTAGCACACATAGCCTACTCTATTGAACTGTAGCACACATACAGTAGCCTACCCTATTGAGTAGCTGTAGCACACATAGCCTACCCTGTTGAACTGTAGCACACATAACCTACCCTATTGAGTAGCTGTAGCATACATAGCCTACTCTATTGAACTGTAGCACACATAGCCTACCCTATTGAGTAGCTGTAGCACACATAGCCTACCCTATTGAACTGTAGCACACATAGCCTACCCTATTGAGTAGCTGTAGCACACATAGCCTACTCTATTGAACTGTAGCACACATAGCCTACTCTCTTGAGTAGCTGTAGCACACATAGCCTACCCTATTGAGTAGCTGTAGCACACATAGCCTACCCTATTGAACTGTAGCACACATAGCCTACCCTATTGAGTAGCTGTAGCACACATAGCCTACTCTATTGAACTGTAGCACACATAGCCTACCCTATTGAGTAGCTGTAGCACACAGAGCCATGGCTTTTATGTGCAGGGAAAACACCCTACCCCAAAATAGGAGCTAAAATAGTTCTGTAAGGAACTGCGGTAAGAGGAAACCCAGTTCCATGCAGTGAGAATGCACAAAAAGGGGTAGTTTTCTCAAAGGTTTCTAGTAACTGCAAAAGCACCTTGGCCATCATGTATCAACCGAGTGTAGTAACTGCAAAAGCACCTTGGCCATCATGTATCAACCGAGTGTAGTAACTGCAAAAGCACCTTGGCCATCATGTATCAACCGAGTGTAGAAACCAGAAATGATCTGACGACGGGGCTCACGTGTCTCACTCCAATTCCAGCGTAAGAATAAACTGGTAAATGTGGCAGCTGAAAACAAGCCTTATTTAAATATCATTGATAAAGCCCGGGAAACTATAGCAATTTAAGTTGAACATACTTTATTTTCACAGAAAGAACACATCATACTACAAATACATTCCTTACAAAACCATACAACACCTGCCATTTGCCCCTTAATAATAAATAATAATTGATGACTGCTGCGCTTTCCAAAGACAAAGTCATTCTCTCCACATAGCCTATATGGCTGTCCTAAGCCATCAAATGTGTCACCATAACAGGCTACATTACGGCTACAAATGTGCAGGAAAGGTCTTAGGTCCAAGATATTCCATGAATTCAACTCTTCAACTTTCCAATCCTCTGCACCATGCTATGGCGCCTCCAAAACTTGCGCACACGAGTTGAGACTTGACGTGAGATTCGAGCGTAGCCAGCGCTCACATTCAAATTGATAGATCCCATGCTTTGCGTGGAAATGAGCGCACGCCTGTCCTACGCCTGTTTGATGTTCTGCGTTCGTTTCATAAATGAGACCCTTGTGTGTACATGTGTATGTTGTGCGTTTGTTTCATAAATGAGGCCCTTGTGTGTACATGTGTATGTTGTGCATTTGTTTCATAAATGAGGGCCCTTGTGTGTACACATGTTTGTGTGTGTGTGTGTGTGAATCTATGTGTAGGTGTGTTTAAGTGTGTATGTATGTGAGTGCGTAGGTGTGTGTATGTGTGCATGCGTGTGTCTTTGGCTTGATGGTGTGGCACATCACTGGGTGGATCAGGGTCAGGGTTGTTCAGGTCTTTAGGGTGATGTTCAGGTCCTCACAGACCATCTGTTTAAATGGTCCAATCAGACAGCAGATGCCACACAGGGGTCAAAGTTGAAAGGTCAGCAGACACCACACAGGGGTCACAGTCTTGTTGACCCTCAGTCCTGCAGTCTCATCATCTCAGCACATAAGTTCAAGTACTGTAGTTATCCAGTATTCTAGATCCCTAGTCAAGTAGTCCTCCAGTATTCTAGATCCCTAGTCAAGTAGTCATCCAGTATTCTAGATCGCTAGTCAAGCAGTCATCCAGTATTCTAGATCCCTAGTCAAGTAGTCATTTAGTATTCTAGATCGCTAGTCAAGCAGTCATCCAGTATTCTAGATCCCTAATCAAGCAGTCATCCAGTATTCTAGATCCCTGGTCAAGTACCCAGTCCAGTCTAGACCACTGGTCAAATAGTGATCTTTGGTTTTATAGACCGCTAGTCAAATAATCCTTCAAGTATTTTCTAGTCTTATAAACCTATTTCAAGACATACAGTAGTCCATTAGTCTTATTGCCCTAGTCCACTAGTTGTATAGCCCTCGTTCACTATAGACCTAGTCCACTAGTCTTAGCCCTAATCCAGTCATTTCTGTTCTGCTATTCTGTTTAATTGTCTAAAGCAGCGGTCTCAAACTCTCCAAATGTGAGCAGCCCCAGTTTCTTGCAGCCCCTTGTTTGATTTTTTAATGACATTCGGCCTACAGAGCTATTCTTTACAAGGGAACCAACAGAGCTAATCTTATTAGTTATCACTTCACTATAAACATCTTTCTGAAGAAAAAGGAAATGGCAGTTTAAAAGAGTTTGAAAAGTGTCAATTCAATCATGATGCAACAACCTGTCTGTTTTGCGGAAGGACAAAAATAAAGCAAAAGCACTATTAGCACACACACACAGATGAGTAGTCTATAAGAGACTATTAGCACACACACACAGATGAGTAGTCTATAAGAGACTATTAGCACACACACACAGATGAGTAGACTATAAGAGACTATTAGCACACACACACAGATGAGTAGTCTATAAGAGACTATTAGCACACACACACAGATGAGTAGTCTATAAGAGACTATTAGCACACACACAGATGAGTAGACTATAAGAGACTATTAGCACACACACACAGATGAGTAGACTATAAGAGACTATTAGCGCACACACACAGATGAGTAGTCTATAAGAGACTATTAGCGCACACACACAGATGAGTAGTCTATAAGAGACTATTAGCACACACACACAGATGAGTAGTCTATAAGAGACTATTAGCACACACACACAGATGAGTAGACTATAAGAGACTATTAGCACACACACACAGATGAGTAGACTATAAGAGACTATTAGCACACACACAGATGAGTAGACTATAAGGCACTATTAGCACACACACACAGATGAGTAGTCTATAAGAGACTATTAGCACACACACACAGATGAGTAGACATAAGAGACTATTAGCACACACACACAGATGAGTAGTCTATAGGGAGAGAACGCAGAGTAACTTTGGAGACACGTCTTAAAAATAAAAAAAATAATAAACAAGTGACTTTTTAGAAAAGTCAAATGGTGGTTAATAAAATAATGAATAGAAAACCAGAAATAGAATGACGGGCAGACTGTCAAGACAATGATGTAATGACAGCAGAAGAAATGTCTATTTAGTGGCAAGTGTCTGG
>NC_063209.1:29954701-30057201 GCF_017589495.1 Alosa alosa | reverse complement strand
CCTAGGCAGCTAATTATTAAAACTGCTTCGTAATAGCTGGGCAATTGTTCATGAATGTCAAATCAACTGTGTGCTACAGATTAATTACTAGGCATAAATTGAATTGAAAAGCCATTGCATTTCAGATAATTTTATTTCAAACACTTTGGGACTTATGGGGAGACAGGCTATTATGTTGATACTACTAATTTGTTGCCGATACCTACACACAGACAATAATTTGGAGTGAACTCTTTTAATATATAATAGCGTAGGCTATAGATAGTTTGAATATATGCAAAGTTGTTTTTGAGTTTGCTACTTCTACTATATATCGACATATATAGATCTTTTCGTCAATCTACTGTTTTGGTCTCTTTTCACCACCTCATGCACGAGCAGAGATGAAGCTGGACTAAACCTGGCTTGAATAAAGCGAGGCCAAGATGCCTTCTTGGAGCCAGTTGTATTATGGACATTAATGGTTAATGGGCGACTTTAGCCCCAAGTGAAAGTCTACGCTAGTTCAAGCCAGGCTATTTCTGTTAAGCGCCGCCTTCATTAGCGAGGTTGATGGAATACCCCCCTGGTGTTATGGTGCTCCTATAGTTATGGTGTTGCTGGTGTTATGGTGCTCCTGGTGTTCCTGATGTTATGGTGTTTCTGGTGTTGCTGGTGTTATGGTGCTCCTGGTGTTATGGTGCTCCTGGTGTTATGGTGTTGCTGGTGTTATGATGTTCCTGGTGTTATGGTGTTCCTGGTGTTTCTGGTGTTATGGTGTTGCTGGTGTTATGGTGCTCCTGGTGTTATGGTGCTCCTGGTGTTATGGTGCTCCTGGTGTTATGGTGTTGCTGGTGTTATGAATTGTTGTAGATTGTTGCCGAATTGTTATGAATTGCTCCTGAATTGAACCCTTTTACTTTCCTGTTTGACTGGGCATGTGTAGAAGAGGGCGAGGAACATGCTGGTCCTGATCATTTGGAATTCCCAAACAAAATGGATACCCAGTACACCAGATCTGCAGATGGACAACACAAGCGTCGACACAAGTCCTTAGTGTCAGCATCTACGAGAGCCCCTCATCACGGGACCATCTCATATGGTCATCATGATCATGCATGTGGACATACAGGTCCACCCCAACCCCGGAGAAACCAGCATTCTTTCTTTCACAATTACACGCACACACACACACATTATTTTATTTTCTTGGGGGAGGTGGGTGTTGATTATTATGTGTGTGTGTGTATGAATATTTGTGTGTTTATCTGTAGATATTTTTACATTTCTAGCAACTGTGCGTCAGCAACCCCCTACCCCAGAACATTCTACTGCATCAACACAGATAAGGAGTGTATGTGTGTGTGTGTGTGTGAGTGTGTGTGTGAGTGTGAATGTGCGTGTGTGAGTGTGAACGTGTGTGTGTGTGTGTGTGTGTGTGTGTATGTGAGTGTGAACGTGTGTGTGTGTGCGGAACTCTAGGGGGTATGGGGAGCATGGATCCCTTATCTAAGTCTACATGCCTGGAGTGACTCACACACACAGCGCAACAAAAGAAATAACACAATATGGACATGCCTGCTACTCTAGTGAATACCTTGGACTCGATTTTAATATTATTCTTATTACTCATGTCTATTACTATTTTATTTATTTATTGCATTATTAACTTCTGTTTTTAATATTTTATCGGTTTTATTTACTGCATTATTAACTTGTTTTTAACATTTTATCAGTTTTATTTACTTTAGTTCTACTTTACACAGTCACTGATCTAGCCAGGCGCACATTTCACTACTGGTCATCAACTGTTACTGTGCTGGTGACCAATAGTCATCTACTGTTAGAACTATAATAATAATAATAATAATAATAATAATAATAATAAAGCTTTATTTGTATGTACCTTTTACAGAATGCAGCTCAAAGTGCTTTACATTTTGGAAGCATGTAACACAGTAATAGATCCAGTCAGTCATTATCCAATCCTTTTCTTTTTGTGTTTATGTTATACTCCTTGGCATATCAAAATATAGAAAATGGCCGTCATAAGACTGGCGGCCTTAACCCTCTTACCCCACCATGCGCCATATGGCAACTGTGTAGGGAAAAACTCCCATATTCCAGGAAGAAACCTTGAGCAGAACCTGACTTAATAGGGGAGCCCATCTGGCTACAGCTGGCTAAGCCCTCCAATAGTAGCAGATGTAGAATATCTGAAAATGTAGTCTACAGGATAAGATGGAGTTAACTAAAGCTTTCCTGTACGGTATGTTTTCAGATCTTTTTAAAATATTTACTGAACTCATATAACCTTGATGTACAGAGGCAGGGTGTTCCATAGTTTAGAGGCATAATGGATAAGCATGGCTTTACCACTTTGTTTGTAGGTACTTTGAGTCTGATTAAAAAGATTAGGAATTAGGATGATCCTAAGTTTCCTTTGTAGTTTGATAAGATATTAAAAGCTCAGAATATATGAAGGTGCTATGCCATTCAGAGCTTTGTAAGTAATTAACATAACCTTAAAATCAATTCTATAGGAAATAGGAGCCAGTGCAGTTCCAGCCAACACAGAGTGATGTGTTCTCTCTTCTTAGTCTTAGTTAAAGTCTAGCCCATGAGAGTTCTGTATGAGTGCCAATTTCTTTAGATGTTTTTGGGAGAGACCAGTGAAAAGTGCATTGCAGTAGTCTAACCTGCTAGTGACCAAAGTGAATTGGTTGCACCAAATCTTGTTGAGTTAAAAGGGCACTTTGGCAATGTTTCTCCAAGTGAAATAGGCTGTCTGAGTAACTTTACTGATATGGGGCTTAAAACTTAACTCTGTATCTAAGATGACAACAGGCTTGTTAATACTTCTTTGGTTTGACCTGGTGTGCCAAGCTCCCCAGATTACCAAGAATAATATCTCGCTTTATTTTGGTCCAACCAGAAGCACCTCTGTTTTGTCATCATTTGCTTCAAAGTTTTTGCTCATCCACTGATTAATGGAGGTTAGGCATGCAGTGAGGAGCAAAGGCCATCTGGGTTAGTTGGCTCCACAGAAAGATACAATTGGGTATCATCTGGCGAGCTGTGGAAGTTTACATTATGCTGACTTATACACGTTTCCCAATGGAAGCATATATAGAGAAAATAGCAGGGGACCAAGGCAGCTCCCCTGGGCCACACCTCAAAAAGTCATGTTTTTCAGATACATGATCTCCTAGACTGATATAAAAAAATCTCTGCCAGTAATGTAGGTTTGAAAACCAGTTTAGAGCATTATCAGAGACCCACCCACTTTCAAAAGTGAATTAGGATGCTATGATCAATGGTGTCAAAATGCAAGACTTAAATCCAGAAGAATAAGGATTGAGACTTTGTTTGAGTCGTTAGCTAGTCTGAGATCATTGACTATCTTTACTAGAGCCGTTTCTGTGCTGTGATTTGATCTAAAAACCTGATTGAATTTTTTTCAAGGATACTGTTTTCGTTGAGGAAGGTATTTAACTGATTGCAAACAACTTTTTCAAGTACTTTGCTCAAAAATCCATAGATTTGATATAGGCCTGTAGTTGCTCAAATTGGTATGGTCAAGTTTGACTTTTTTAAGTAAAGGTTTCACAACAGCGGTTTAAAAAGCAGTTGGAAATATACCTGTTTCTAATGAGGCATTTTATTACCTTGAGAAAAAGGAGCTAAGCCATCATATACTTTTTTGAGGAATGTAGTAGGATTGATTCTAAAACACATGTTGAGGAGCCAGAACTGTGATGGTGACCAAGAAATCTCTGAATTGCTGAATAAATGTAACCAGGTGGACGATAACAAAACAAAACTTCAATGCTGTGCCTGTGTACATTCTCTCAGACAACAGAACACATCGCCTCCCCACTGACTGGTCTAGTTTGGAAAATCCAGACCCTGAGAATCTAGAAAGATTTCAAGGGTCTGGCAAAGAACAATGTAATGGCCCAACTTTCAGGCAACAAGCATGCATTTAAAAATGTCACTGCACGCGAATTGGTTAACACTAGACCATGTTTACTCTGAATGAATTCGACTTCAACGCTAATCGATAACACTTCGCCCAATGTGTACTGTCCTCAAGCAGCTGTCTTCATCGGATTTAACTGGTTCCCCAGAGTTGGGAGTAAAAGTAGAACATCATTGCTCTTTGCCAGAGTGTCTCGTAGAAACAATTCCATTGTGCTCCTTGCGGAGAACTCTGGATTTCGAGATAGATAGATAGATACTTTATTGATCCCCAAGGGGAAATTCCAGGGTACGGCTGGTCAACATCCGTGGCATAGGCTGAAGGCACGCTGGTCAACATAATGGCATAGGCTACAGGGTGCGGCTGGTCAACATCCATTGGCATTATTGTACAGAAAATGGCTGGTCAACATCGTGGCATAGGCTACAGGGTACGGCTGGTCAACATCCGTGGGCATAGGCTACAGGGTACGGCTGGTCAACATCTGTGGCATAGGCTACAGGGTACGGCTGGTCAACATCGTGGCATAGGCTACAGGACGATGCAGAATCAGCTGAGTAACGGTTCTGTGTGGAAATGTGTTTAAGTTAGCTTACATGCTACACGTGCACAGCAACTGATGGCCCTCATTTCCCAGATGATCTCTATTGAGGTGTGTGTGTACAGTGTGTGTGTGTGTGTGCGCAAATGACGTCCCTCATTTACAAGACAACATGATTCCTATCGGTTTTGTTGAAGGGGCGGGTTTTTTCATTGAAGGGGCGGGGTTTCGTTGAAGGGGGCGGGTTTTTGAAATGTAATGAAATTTGTTGAGTTCACAGTTTGATTGAGAAAGACACACACTGCTAACCTGGAGTAACTTTTTGATGATGATGAAAGTGAGTTAACAGATCACTTGATAAATGAAAGTGCGGTTTTGTTATTGAAAGGGTGAAAGGGCTCTCTCTCTCTGTCACCCAGGACTTGCCATTAATAGTGGACTCATTCTCAGTGAAATGCACATCTCTCTCTAGTGTGTCAGTAAAAATGTTTTATTGATTATGCAAGTGTGTCAGTAAAAGTGTTTTATTGTCAGTAAAAGTGTTTTATTGATTATGCAAGTGTCACACAGAAATGATTAGATAATAATTAGATTTGACAGACATAGGGATAGAGTAGAGATGGAGAGAGAGAGATAGAGAGAGAGAGGGAGAGATAGAGATGGAGAGAGAGCAGGGATGAAGAGAGAGAGATGGAGAGAGAGAGACGGAAAGAGAGAGAGCAGGGATGGAGAGAGCAGGAATGGAGAGATGGCCTAAGGACTGAATGAGAGAGAGAGGGATGGAGAGAGAGAGAATGGTGAAAAGAGAATGGGGAACTCATTAAAGAGATCCCTTACAACACACACACACACACACAGCTCATTCAGGAGTCCTGCAGCTGGGAAGGCTGACGGCCAACACCAGCTGCAGCTACACACACACACACACACGGTATGTGATATATGCAGTGTGTCTATTTGTGATGAAGTAGTATAATGGAGGTGTGTGTGTGTGTGATGTCAGTTGTGACTTTGACCACTTTGATACACATTAAAGTACTGGGATGCTATCCTGGTTTCCATGGCAAACTTACCCAAACAGATCCAACTTACATAAACACACAGGGAACCAGACCAACACACACACACACACACACACAGGAAGCCAACAGATGACCTGAGAGTGTTTGGATTTTATTCTTGGAATGGTGGACATCCATAATCACTATGAAAACAGGAATCTATATTTTATAGGTCAGATTTGATGATGGTGACATTGGCGAAAAGGCTCTCGCTCTCTCTCTCTCTCTCTCTGTCTCTCTCTCTCTCTGAAGGTAGACCGTCACTACTGACCTATGACTGACTGAAAATACACACACACACAGACACACACACACACAAGCACCTGTTACAAACCCTGTACACCCTGTTGTAAAAACACTAGTTTGCGTCAGCACTCTGTAAAGGGTGAAATAACAAGTGCAGCACATGCAAACTGCTCCCTGACATACACACGGCTAATCGACATACACACACACACAGGGCTCTGTCCAACGGAACACAAACGTAACATATGCAAACTGTTAGCCAGGGCTTCCATCGTGTGTCTCTCTCTCTCACACACACACACACCGTGTCCGTAGTGTTTCCACTCTGAAACAAAAACTGAGCTATCGGTGGGGTAGGCACAGCCATCCACAATGCTTTTCCCTTACACACACACACACACAGGCCGGCCTCTGGCATGCCGGGTCCAGTGCTCGGCTTCCTCCGCGCAAGGGACGCGGCATCCGCTTTCCACAACAAAGGAAGCCCGTAGTTGAGCTCGTGCAGCTCCGGCCTGAGCGCGCGAGGCTCTGCCCACAACTTTCCCTCTCCGCGCCCGCTTATGATCAGCTGACACTCATCACACAGTCCCGACAATCAATGTCCTCACGCGCTAACTAACGAGCCATTACATAATCAATAAAGTGTACCAACAAAAACGGCGAAATGTCAATTAAGTGCCACGGCCAGTAGAGCAGAACATTCCACTCTATCCGCTGCAAATTGTACGTTTTTGTAACGTTAGCGGGCGCGGGCGCTTTTGGGAATGACACTTACTTAAAGCTTGCGAGCAGGCTGCGTTTAGTCACGACCGAAAAATGCGCACAGATTGAAAAAGTTGATCCGCAGCCAGAACGACTCCACTTATCCGAGTTTGGGGAAATGCCAAGACCGATGATGATCTCGCGCAAACAACGTTTTTGTAAGAGCTGGGGGGATAGGCACATCCCAGCAGCTCTTTAGCCAGCTAGCATTCTCACACCTACGGGAGGCGTCACATTCCACTCGCACTCTTACCGTGGCTAACACACACACACACACACACACACACACAGACACGCAGAAAGGGAGATCTGGACGCGCTTTCGGCGCTTGGAGCCGCGTCTCTAGCTGCGGTGGACAGCGAGAGCTCTTGTGATCGATGTTTTCTCAAATCAAAACAATGAAACGCAAACAGTGTCTCTGGGGCCAATCTCAGCTCGCGCTTCTGGCTAATACCCCAACATCTGACGGCCAGTGTCAACCAAAAGCATTCGAGGAGCGAGTATCGCGTTAACTTACCGGACTTCTCTTGGTCGTATCCTACGACAATAAAATAGTCAGCCAGCCGAGCCATTATTGCTTCTTTTTGGACATCTATCGACGCGAATCAGCATTTTTCCCACTGCCAGAGCACAGCCATGTTTGACACGGGAAAGGCTAGTGCGCCTGCGTGCATCTGGCTCTCACCGCTGCAGGGCGTGGGTCGCTGCTCTCTACACAGAGCCGCGCGGAACGCAAACGGGAAGCCAAACCGGACAGCCCGCGAGCTCCCGGCTCCGGGGAGGATGCAGCGCGCGCCAGTTTCAGGAATTTTGGTTAAACGGGGATTTTATCATAAAAGTGGCCTCAAAACCGGTTTTGCAGCCAATCGTTTCAGCACAGCCGCTCTCTAGTCCAGACATTAGGCTAGTTTGATAGCAACTCCACAGAAGAGGAGAACTTAGAACACACAGCTGTCATGCGTGGGTTTGTGCATTTGTGTGTTCATGTGGGGTTGTGAATGTGTGTGTGTGTGTGTGTGTGTGTGTGTGTGTGTGTGAGGCCATTCCAGTGGAGTAGTTTCCCTTCCCCACCCTGCCCTACTTCCTGCTTTGGGCTCCGTAGTGGACACAGGTCTGACATCATCATCTCCGCTTGCCCTCCGCACGTCGTCTTGGGGACTTCTGCTCACCTGTGCAGTGCCCATCTGACATTCCATCCAGGTGACTGACGGGATGTGTGTGTGTGATGATTAATCTCTGAGCAGTTTCACAGTTGCACAATCCGGACGGCATGGCTCTGCTTTAGAGAACGTGCTGTAAAACAAACACACACATTGTAAAACAAATACTCTCATAAGAAGGTATATGCAGATACCGTACGAGACGCACAAACACACAGCCCCCACCTAGCTAATGTACCCCCCACACACACATACACACACACACATACATAGCCCCCACCTAGCTAATGCACCCCCACACACACACACAGCCCCCACCTAGCTAATGCACCCCCCCCACACACACACACACATAGCCCCCACCTAGCTAATGCACCCCCCCCCCACACACACACACACATAGCCCCACCTAGCTAATGCATCCACACAGACACAACCTACTGCACTACACAGGGTACAGTTAAACTGGCACAGAGACACACACACACACACATAAGTTCTCTCAGCAGCCAAACATGCTTACCACATACCAGTACCATCCCAGTCAGGTGTTTCCATGGTTACATGATGATGGGCTGGCGGGTGAGGTCTGGAACAAACAGCTGGAATCTCAGTGGCATCCAAAAACACCTACACACCCCTGGGCATACTCATCCACATCTGTCTGCTGACCCCTCGCACGTACACACACACACACTCACACACAAACACATACACACACTCGCACGCACACACTCTCACACGCACACACTCACATGCATACACCCACACTCGCACGCACTCACACACATTCACACGCAGACACACAGGCTCACACACACATACACTCACACACACACATACACTCACACACGCTCACACACAAACATACACACACACAAACACAAACATACACACACACACTCACACACAGACCGCTCACTCACACACACACACAGACACCTCACTCACACAATTCCTGGACACGCACTCTCTGGGGGCAGTTATCAACATCTGCATGATGACCCCACACACACACGTGTGTGAGAGGCAGTGTGTGAAAGAGTGTGTGTGAGAGAGTGTTAAGGGAGAAGGCCACTGGCCACAGTGTGTGTGTGTATGGTGTATGTATGTTTGGATATGGTGTGTGTTTGTGAATATATATGTGTGTGTGTGTGTGTTTGTGAATGTGTGTGTGTGTGAATGTGTTAATGTGAGTCTGTTGGTGGGCGCATGCATGTGTCTTAATATAAGGGGTGTTTGCAATTAGTGCATGTGTGTATTTGTGTCCATTTGTGTGTGTGTGTGTGTGTGTGTATGCATGTGTCTGTGGTGTGAGTCTATGGTGTGGTCTGTGACAATGTGTATGTGTGTGTGTGTGTGTGAGAGAGAGAGAGAGAGAGAGGAACAGTGATTATCTGTGTGTGTGTGTGTGTGAGAGAGAGAGGGAGATAGAGAGTGGAGCAGTGGTTATCTGTGTGTGTGTGTGTGTGTGTGAGAGAGAGAGGGAGATAGAGAGTGGAGCAGTGGTTATCTGTGGGTGTGTGTGTGTGTGTGTGTGTGAGAGAGAGAGGGAGATAGAGAGTGGAGCAGTGGTTATCTGTGTGTAAATGCTTCAGCATGTTCACAGGAAACTTCCTGGAATTTGTCTCTCTCCATTCTTCTCTCGTTTCTCTTCCCTCGTTCCTCATTCCTCTGCCATGGCGCTCTTTTCCACTTCCTCCTGATCCCGGACACGTCCCGTGTGTGTGTGAGTGAGTGTGTGAGTGTGTGTGTGTGTGTGTGTGTGAAGTGTGTGTGAGTGTGTGTGTGTGTGTGTGTGTGTGTGTGTGTAGAGAGGCTGCCGTGAGTATAACAGTAGCCCAGCGTTTCATCTCTGTGTACGGATGTGCATGTGGGTGAACTTTCACATTTGAATTTGTGTGCATGTGTGTGTGTGTGTGTGTGTGTGTGTGAGAGAGAGAGATAGAGAGAGAGGATTTGTGTATGTATTAATGTGTGTATATGTGTGTGTGTGTGTGTGTGTGTGTGTGAGAGAGAGAGAAAAGAGAAAGATGTTTTTGTGTGTGTGTGTGTGTATAAGAGAGCGAGATGTTTTTGTGTGTGTGTTTATGAGAGAGCGAGATGTGTGTGTGTGTGTGTGTGTGTGTGTGAGTCCCGCCCCTCTGTAGCGCAGTATAAAGGCGGTGTCGGGTGGCGGGACCATCACACAGTTGGAGTCACTGCTGTGGATTAACACTCAACTCTCCACACACACTCAACTCTCCACACACACAACTCTCCACACACACGCAAATAGAGACACACACACACACACACTGGACAGAGAGACGGACAGACTGAATCGCCTTCCCTTCTCTACCCCTCTTCTGCAGAACACAGGTGAGTTCACTCTCTCTTTCCCTCTCACCCTCTCTCTCCCTCCGTCTCCCTCTCACCCTCTCTCTCCCTCCGTCTCTCTCCCTCTCTCTCTTTCTTCACCTCCTCCGGTTCCTTTTTCAGGTCAGTCAGACTGAAACAGACTGGGCAGCTTAGCGGCTTATATAAGACGTCTGCCTCCCCACACACACACACACACACCGGCACAGCAGCTTTCCATATGGCTTTTGATGGACTTTTCATTCAGCTGTGTGTGTGTGTGTATTTAAGTCTGATATTGATCAGTTTGTCCTGCAGTCTTTGCACCACATGTCTGTGGTAGGACTGTGGTTATTGGTTACTTTATTGCTATATGTTTATGTGTGTGTGTGTGTGTGTGTGTGCGTGTATTCATGGTTGTAGGTTTACTAAGCCATTTGACCTCAGTCGGCATGTGAAGTGTGTGAGTGTGTGTGTTGGAAAAGTTGGTTTTTGGACTCTTAGTCTGCAGATCAGGAAAATATTGCCAACACAACTGCAGAGCCCAACAGAGAGAGAGCAGTCAGAGACTTTAGGACACACGTCTGTCCTGCCCTTTAGGAGACAAGTCTGTTAGGAGACACGTCTGTCATGCCCTTTAGGAGACACGTCTGTCCTGCCCTTTAGGAGACACACGCAGCTTCTGTAGGGGACTAGAGGAGACACATGTGCCCACAGCCTCAGTATGAGATATAGGCGTGTGTCCTAGAGGATGCAGCCTCAGTAGGAGATATAGGCGTGTGTCCTAGAGGATGCAGCCTCAGTAGGAGATATAGGCGTGTGTCCTAGAGGATTGGACTGGAGAATTTGGCTATGGGGACATTGTCTGTCAAAATAAGAAAAAAAGGTGATGTAAAGATGTAAAGTTGTGTGTGTGTGTTTCTAGATCATCATCATGAGTGTCCTACTATGGTGTGTGGGTGTGTGTGTGCATGTGTGTTCAGGTGATGTAAAGTTGTGTGTGTGTGTGTGTGTTTCTAGATCATCATGAGTGTCCTACTATGGTGTGTGTGTGTGTGTGTGTTCAAATGATGTAAAGATGTAAATATCTGTGTGTGCGTGTGTGTGTGTGTGTGTTCAGGTGATGTAAAGATGTAAAGTTCTGTGTGTGTGTGTGTGTTTCTAGGTCATCCAGTCATGAGTATCCTGGTTTGGTGTGTGTTGAGCTGCTTTGGTGTGCTGACATCAGCGAGGCCCCTAATGGATACAGCCGAAACCGCATCGCACAGGTAAGGATGTGTGTGTGTGTGGTGTGTAATGTGTGTGTGTGTGGTGTGTAATGTGTGCATGTGTGGTGTGTAATGTGTGTGTGTGTGTGTGTGTGGTGTGTAATGTGTGGTGTGTAATGTGTGTGTGTGTGGTGGTGTGTAATGTGTGCGTGTGTGTGTGTGTGTGGTGTGTAATGTGTGGTGTGTAATGTGTGTGTGTGTGTGTGTGTGTGGTGTGTAATGTGTGTGGTGTGTAATGTGTGTCTGTGTGTAATGTGTGTGTGTGTAATGTGTGTGTGTGTGTAATGTGTGTGTGTGTGTGTAATGTGTGTGTGTGTGTGTAATGTGTGTGTGTGTGTGTGTGTAATGTGTGTTATTGTGTGTGTGTGTAATGTGTGTGTAATGTGTGTGTGTGCCTCCTGGTGTTCCGTAGCGTGCCTGCACTGAGTGGAAGCAGAGAGCCTGATGCAAGCGTGAGCGTGACCAATCAGAGGCCAGGAGAGATGCTGCCATTTGTCAGAGCGCAAGACATCAGAGACGCCCTCCTCCGCGCCCGCACCAGGTGAGACATACACACACACACACATTACACACCAGACACACACACACATTACACACACACACACACACACACACATTACACACCAGACAACACACACACACACCAGACACACACACACACACACACATACATTACACACCAGACAGACACACACACACACACACACACATTACATACCAGACACACACACACACACACATTACACACCACACACACACACACACATTACACACACACACACACACACAATAACACACACCACACACACACACACACACACACCAGACACACACACACATACACCACACACACACACACACACACACACACACATTACACATCAGACACACACACACCACACACACACACACACACATACACACAGACACACACACACACAAACATTACACACCAGACACAGACACACACACACATTGTCCTGTGTAAGTGCTAAGTGCTGTGCGTTGCCTCTGCAGCTCCCTGGTGGTCAGACGGTTGCGGCGCTCCAACTCCAAGCCAGCGGTGAGCCAGTCGCGGCGCGGCGGCTGTTCCCTGGGCACATGCACGGTGCACGACCTGGCGCACCGCCTCAACCAGCTCAACAACCGGCTCAAGATCACGCAGGCGCCGCTGGACAAGATCTCCCCCCAGGGCTACGGCCGTCGCCGCCGCGCCCTACACACACACACACACACACTGCAGCGCAGCACGCGGGCCCTCCCCACACACACACTCACACTGCGCAGGAGGGGTCTACAACCAGTCTGGACCAGCACGCTCACACACACCTGAACCGCACACACCCTTGAGTTACACACACACACACACACACACACACATGGCATAGGACTATAGGCTGCACCTGCCAGCCACCAGCTTCAACAGCTGCCAAGAGACGGTGAGAGAGAGAGAGAGAGAGAGAGAGATGGAGGGATGAAGAGAGAGAGAGAGACAAACAGAGATGTAAAAAAGAGACTTCGTCAGTGTGAGAGAAGAGGAGGAGGAACTCTCTCTCTCTCTGTCAAAAACAACAGCTGAACCATCTCAAAAGAGACTGGGAGAAAAAGAGAGAAGAGAGAGAGAGAGAAGAGAGAGGGGAGAACGAGCTGTAACAGTAGTGGAGCTGGAACAGTAAAGCCCTCTCTGCTGATCTCCTGCCAGGACTGACTGACCAGCAGACATCTGGTGCTCTTGCACCCCTGCACCCCTCAGCACTCCCCCCAGACCAGACCCCCCTCCCTCCACTCCCCCCAGACAGCCAGTGCTGCACAGGGACACTCTGGCACTCCCATACTCAACATGAAGAGCCCAGCACACACATACACACGTTACACACACACACACACACACACACATTACACACACACACACCCACACACACACTCACACTCACACACATACACACACACTCACACACACACACACACACACACACACACACCACACGGGCACACACACACACACACACACACACACATTACACACATCACACCACACACACACACACACACACACACACACACACCAAGAGGCATACACACATTCATACTTAACCTTTACTTGAAGTTCGAACACTACTGTGCAATAATGTAGATATGTGCCAATCTGTGCATATGTAGCATTTTCTCTATGAGTTTGTATATAAGATTTGATTAACCTCACCTGGTTGTATATATGTGATACATTGTTAGCTGCATTCTATTTATACAGAAGGATGACTTACAAAAAGTGCCTCAATAATATATTTGTATTTTTTTTAATTTTGGATCATGTATGAAAAATTTGAAAAAGTTTTAATAAAGCATTTTTATGGAAACTGCCATAATGGTAGCCATCTTTTTGTTTGTGTGTGTGTGTGTGTGTGTAAGAGAGAGACTGGTTACTGCTGGTCAGGGAAGGTTGAGATGGAGGAGCACTTCACTTCACTGCGAAAAGTATTTAAGAATTAAGAAAAACCTTTTAAGTATAGTATAAGTATAGTATATATACTCTTTTGATCCCGTGAGGGAAATTTGGTCTCTGAAACATACTCAGCACACAGTGAGGTGAAGCACACACTAATCCCGGCTGCTACAACAGCGGCACTCTGGGAGCAGTGAGGGGTAAGGTGCCTTGCTCAAGGGCACTTCAGCCGTGCCTACTGGTCAGGGTTCAAACCCTCCGGTTACAAGTCCGAAGTGCTAACCACCATATCTGGTGAGAGTCCAACTTCTGTACTTAAATTTTCAAATGAGTAAGTTTTCCATTAGTTTTGAATTGGCTGGAATAATTGGAAAGAGCATAGTATAAGCTTTATGTTGTAGTGTAACTTTGGGGAGTAAGAGTGCATGTTCTTTTACAATCAATAATCAATGTCCAATAATCCTATTCACATATGACTGAGAGGAGCACGCCTGAATACCGCAGCTAGGAATAATGGAATAGGACTCCGGTTCTATTTTGTGGGTTTTCGGAACCAGGGCCATGATTAAGAGGGACGGCCGGGGGCATTCGTATTGCGCCGCTAGAGGTGAAATTCTTGGACCGGCGCAAGACGGACGAAAGCGAAAGCATTTGTTGTTGTGTTTCTATGACTTAAAGAATGCATGTATGGTTTTATAAACTTTAATATTCCTGCAGTTATTATGAGACTGCAAGGCCTGTACACATCCTGAACAGACCAGAGCAGCGGTCAAGGAGTGCAGGAGGATACAGTAGACACACACACACGCACGCACGCACACACACACGCATGCACACACACACGCACGCACACACACACGCACACGCACGCACACACACACACACACACGCACACACACACACTAGGCCTCTCATATGATGGAGGATACAGTGGACACTAGGCCTCTCATATGATGGCCAATATCAGAGGATGATGCCAGCTGGTGAGGATAAGAGCAAGGCCAAGTCACAGGTAGACATTGTATGCTATGAAGTAAACAGTGTTTGGAATAACGCCGTTTAAAAGAATGGCGTTAGGTAACAACGTTATTTTTTCAGTAACGGGGTAATCTACTAAAAAACAAATTACTTTTCCCGTCGTTACAACGCCGTTAACGTTACTGGACGTTAAATGCAGTGCGTTACTATTGCATTGATTGAATAAACTGTGTAATCCGAACGCACCCCTGGCTCACAGCTAGTGAGGAGGTGGGTTAATAACTACGTAAGCGATTATGATTGGCTGAGGCAGAGTCATGTTTCATAGTAGCCAATCAGAGCCAGTGTTTTTACATACTTGCCAGCACACGCGCCACACACACAACAGCTAAAGTAGAGATTCGACGAAACAGCAGAGGTCTGGTAGCCTGAGGGTGCGTCTAGATTTCTGGGCTAGAGGTCTGGAGCAATCCGATGAAAAGTTGGCATTTTCAAGGTGGAGATATAAGCACTACCAGGTTAGGAATTTCACGGCGGCCACGACGGCCGTGATGCCCCTTTGAAAATCAGAGGTTTACAGGCCACGGTGGCCTTGGTGCCCCCTTCTTTCAATATTCTGCTTTGTGTCCTACTAATAGCGATTTTCATTTAGCCTATGGCCTATCAAAATAATCTTAGCATTCACAGCACAAATTAATTTAGTCTTTTACACAGTGGAGAAAGTGACAGCGCAAGAAAGAAAGTGCGTCCAAATTCACCCATTCTTCTCCGTTGAACTACTCACGAAGTAGCTTCATCACACAAACATCACAAGTATCACATGAAAGAGCTTTTTCTCAGCTTTTAATCGATGTTAGCCGCTAATTGCTGTGGTGAAAGGTTCGCGAGAAAAGTAAATAATATAACTAGACTGCATTTCCGGCGGGAACTGCAAAAGTGTGCTTGCCCTGGTCCGGTCACCAACGTGAGCAGACAGTGGCATACGCTATGCTGAACCTGGCTTGATCCAAGCATTCTAACAGTGCCTTTCAGTGTTGGAGCAGTGGCAATATCTCAAAAGCTCTAGGAGAGGGCTATTCAACTATTGGCTTGCGGGGTGAATGCGGTTCGTTGGATTTTACCTGTGGCCTGCCTTTGAATTTAGCTTCTATGACTAAGATCAAATCAATAAAATAAAACAACAGCAGTGATTGGCTGCAAAAATAAATAATAATCACTCAGCGTCTTGCACCTCTCAAGCTGGGCTATCAGGTAACCTAGAAGAATTGAAATTATGAAATATGACTAAGGAATTCAAATGCTGCTTGTTTGTCAGGATACTTTTTCACTGATTTATTTGAAAAATATGAGCTATGAGTGTGAATGATATATATTCCATCCCCTAATTTTGTTTTACTGGTTCATTTGACAAATAATCTATATGGATTTGCTCTATAAAGACCTTATGTCTGTTTAGGATTGTTTTGAGAGCCTATTGATGTATCTCAGAATAAAGTAATATCCACAACATTAGTGATGTTTTCTTGTGTGTGTGAATGTATTTTACTTAACTCATTAAATGTAGCTGAATACTCATGAACGCATGTCTCTAATAGCCACAATAGGAGTAATTTTAGCAACACTGTATTTTGTGTGGCCCATAACGACCCAGTGGATCATGAAAATGTGCCAAAATTCACATTCCTTGCTTGTTGTTGGTACATTAATCCCATTCAGATTGCCACTTATCTGTGATGTAAGAGTTCAGAATAGGTTTAAGGTCTGGGGCACGGATTTGACATTCTGTGACTTCTTCATTGAGGACTTGCTTAGCAGCACTGTCCGCTTTCTCATTTCCCCTCAGACCAACATGGCCTGGGACCCAGCAAAAAACTACACTCAAGTTCTGGTTCTTTAGACGTTCAAGTTGATCAAGCTCAGCTTTGGTTGTACTTTTTGCGTGACATTAAAGCCTACTGGAAAGATCTTTAATTGCAATTTAATTGAATGCAATTTACTTTTACGATTTAATAAAATTAATTTATCCCTCTCACCCATAGTTTTCTATTTATTTACAAAATTGACATAGGCCTACTGTAATTACATTTATACATAGTTATTCTACTGATCTTTATACTATTCATCCTGCACATAGACTTATTCTTACTACTCTTATAATGTTGTTTCTGCACTGCAATGACACTGTTTCCACACTGCACATAGCTGTATGTTATGTACATATCTGTTATATATTTGTCATATTGAATATCCATATTTATTCTGTTTTATTATATTCTGTTAATACACTGCATATATCTATATTATTATTTCTACTATTATAATGTTACTACTACATCTACATACATTATTATAGTGGATGGAATCCACTATCTTGAAATCTCCTGGCTTCTTCTTCTTCTTCTTCTACTTCTTCTTATAACCTTTTCTTTTTACCTTTTCAAGAATTAATGCGACTCTAACCGCTTAACGTACAGACATGTTGAAATAACCGTTCTGAAGGTCTGGAGTTGGGCAAGAGAGTTATTTTTTCAGATTTTTAAAAAAGTTTATACTTTTTGAGAAATAAGGGATTAAAAATGGTAAAAAGCTCATTTTTCCCCCATAGACTTCAAAGGCTGTGATGTCATAATGGCCAAAAGGCAGCTGCGCTTGTTAAAGGTGCGATTTGTAGGATTGTTACCGAACATTCTGTTGGCCAAAATCAAAACACTGGTGAACGTTCTCAAGACTACCAGACGCGAGCCTCTTCTGGGTTGCCAGATGTAATGAAGACTTAGCTAACGTTAGTTGACCTGCAGCTGCTTTAACGTTTCTCCAACCATGACCCAGCTACACATTACGGAAACAGTGAAAACAAAAAATACCTCTCTAACCAACGTAACATATGTAGCTGAAGTTAGCGATGCAGATGAAGTTTAGCATAGGCTACCTGTTGTGGAGAAATATGGCCAGCTCTGCGTCAGACTTGATATTCTTCGTTTGATCTAAGACGCCACCATCTCAGGAAGCTCCTCTGATGTCCACTTAATTTGTTTCTTGTTTTAATTTTGGAAATTTGCCTGCCTCTTGTAGGCGTTCATGACTACAACTGACAGCTGTTGACAGTTGGCCTTTGCTAATTTGGCAACCCAAATAGGAGGACGCGCTAGCCCATTATTAATACGCTATTCTAGAATTAATCGTTCAAAACATAAACAAAAATTCCAAGAGATTCCACCCCGTAACTGATTTTTTTTCATGGGTTTTTCGGGGTTTCACGGGTTAGAGTAATGTTGTCAAATAAGCCATTATTTCAATTCATCGTGTTTCCTTACTCTCTGACAACATATGGTGATCATTTTATTTTCCATTATTTCCTACACACTGGACCTTTAAGCTCCCAGAGAAGTTCCCGGGCTAATTAGAACACTGGCACAGGTGTCACCTGTGAATTCAACGGTCTCAGCTTCTAATGCATACAATCTGGTGCTCCCTAAAACTACACATCCCGTAATTAACTTGTGCGCATGCGCAGTAGCGTTCTCATTGCTCATTTATTCCTACCGATTCTACAGGCACTGCTGCTGTCAAGCATCCTCTTGAAGAAAGTTTACGTTCTTGGTGTCTGCTTCGTCCAACAAACGACGACGAAACGGACGTTTTCCTACCACACCCAATGTAAGTTACAATTATGTGTTTTGAATTTGAATGGAGTTTGTGAAGTCTGTTTAAAACGACTTGGCTAATCAAGTAAGCAAGCAAGCTGGCGTTAGCTTTAAACTTGTAGCTTAGCAACATAGTAAGTTCATGTTTCTAGGTTCGCGGTTGTGTGCAATGGAGGCGGAAGCAGCTAGCTAAGCACTCAAATTGCCAGCCAGCCGCCTTTCGTAGCGATAGCTGGCCTGACGAGGGAAATGGCAAACAATCACTGGCTAAAACTTAGCCTTCGTTTTGAACTACGTTTGTATGAGTGGCTCAATGAGTTAAATCTCCAGTTACAAGGCTAAGATAAGCACCTACCTCACCTAGCAGATCTAAGATTACTGCATTCACCAAAAAACTTGAGGTATGGGACAGGCGCCTCGATCACGACAGTATTATGCTTTTGAGAATCTGAGTGAAATCACTGAAACATCTGATTCGGGAGCCACTGTAGGCCTACATCACATCCCTGCAAAGTTTATTTCAAAAATATTTCCCAACCAGCAGTAATCCATTTAATGCAGCATGTTGGTATTTCATTGAATATATTGTACAATGCTGTAAAATATTGGCCTATGCTTCCTAATATGTTGCTGGAAAACAGAAATATGTGTGTTTAATTTACAATGGCACATTCTGTATTTATTTATTTATTATATCTGCAGCACCAGCTGATTTTAACTCTGCTGCCGAGGATATATTTGGAACTTGTCATTATTTTAATAAATTTGACAATTTTAAGTTTGACCTACCACTTTCTTAGAGCGATGAGGGACAGGTGGGGTTTAAAAATGCCCCCTTGATCTAAGTGGGGAATAAAAGAAAAAGTTTGAGAACCACTGGCGTAAAATAACTTGATTGTAGGCTTAGCTGTTAGTTTGTTGCTCAGTTGAACATATTTATCTAACAGCTGTCCCCCCCCCCCCCCCCCTTCTATTTCTGTTAGGTGCCGCTTCACTCTGCTACTGAAGGATCAGGCTGACTGCAACTGCTATGGATGGCAGGAAAACACAGTACACGTGCATTTCTAGATGAAGAGTGAATAAATGCACTTGCTTAACTGATAACAAGTTGTCAATGGTTATTTATGCAAGCTTGTGTAGCCTAAACAAGACATACCTAGGCCTAGCCAAATTTATCCTGGCTGTAGATAAAGCAGGATATGAATTTCCCAATATTTTGCCAGATTAGGCTAATAGTGGTTTACAGAGGTTTAATATCAATTGAAATAGCACTGAAATCACGTTGATCTTTAGTTTGGTTGTAATTTCAACATTGTTTCAATATTCATTTTAGTGGAAATACCATTGAAATCCCGTTGATCTGTAATTTCAACGTTGCTTTAATATTAATGAAGGGTGCAAAAGTGATGTAGAATAAATGTTGCAGTGCGACGTTGATTCAATTATTTTAACGTTGACAAAGTAATTGTTAGCTGGCTGCAGAATGAGCAGTCATCAACACCAACTGAAAGCCCCATTTTGCAGGTACAGTAGTCTTGCATTGCATACTCTGAATTACATTTTCCAAAGGCCAGCTTTCATGCTTGTCACAACTTCAGAACGGCTTGACGCACATGCTTCAAATTTGGTGTGAACATTTGTATGGACTCAAATGATGAAGTCAAATGTCAAGGCCAAACCCACCTTAAGTGTGATATCTCAAGAATGCCTGACACACAAGGTTTTTTGGTACAAGGGTTTGTATGAACGCAAAGATTAAGTGATTCAATGTTTTTCAGGAATCTCCCCACCAACATTAACCCAGCAGCTTTCCATCCACTATTGTAATTCCTCTGGCATTACATTTCTAGTTCTACTTATTGTATGAGATAACTGCTAATACACTGCACATATTTATATTTAATTCATATTACTCTAAACCACTTTCTGTAAATCAACTGTATACTACTGTCTACATTGCACTATATTTCTTGACCTGTCTCTGTATATTTCATCACCTTTCTATACTTTGCATCACATTGCATGCATACTGTAGCTACATGAATCACAGCTAAGATCCTTGGTTGCTATGAAGACCAGTCGTTCTAAATGGATGGTTGCTATGGCCAAAGGCCAGTTATCTCTGCCGTTGTCAAGCGGGCATATCCTAACTTTATCTTATTTTAAACATCTCTATTTTACTTAGCCTACTTCCATACAGTGACTCCCATTAAGAAGTGGCCACTTCATTCAAGGCTTACCGTGATTCACGAAGCAACATTATTAAATTAATCTGTCACCATATGCCTATGCCAACGTTTGCAAAGAGGAGAATCTTTTAATTTGATGCACAATGAAACGTTACATTTAATGTACATGTAAACAATGAGTAGGCTAGTTTTGGTTGTTGTTGGTGGTGTTACTGCATCCCTTAGTTATGCCTACAATGCAAAATTGTTCCCTCGTTGATTGTTAGACGATTTCAAAACATCACGACGCGTGAAATGCCACCACAAAACATTGTTTGTGAATCGGTCTTATTAGGAGTCCTCGCTTAAGCTGTCACAGACTCAGGCGCTACTTTTAGGGCTAAAATGCTTCCTGAATTACTCTAAAAAAAAAAAATAGGAGTCCTAAAGTTACGAGTGACGAAGTTACGAGTACAAGCATCTCATATCAAATGACCATGGCATTACGCTAAGCAACATAAATCCCATAACGTTACAGCAACATCTCCTCCCTATGACATAGATAGCTAGCTTCTAGCCACAAAGAAATGAATGATGTTAAATCTCCTCCATAGCATTTTAATAACAGAAGGGGCACATTTATGTGGACCACTACAACATGACTCATTATGTCTGTAACTGTATAAAACACTTACTTTAATCATAAAGGAAGCACACCATCCAGCACATACACATGGAAACCGATATTTTAGGTACTTGGCCACGAATTCAAAACGTGTCTCTCTGAAGCTCTGTTCTAGAATCTTTGCTCTGAACGCTGTGTCGCTAGGCAACATCAAATAAATAAAATGAGTCTTTTCAAGGTATTAAAAGTGTAATGCAGGATTACTTAATGGATGTGTGTGGTTTGCAATTAGAATAAACAAGAAATAACATTTCCAATAATTTCCCATGATAAATTACATAATATTTGCACCTTCCTTACTTGTGAAGCTCACACCGTATTTCAAGTACACTAGTGAAATGTAATACAACGTTGCCACCTAGCGTTCACATGTATACTATTCTAGTCTATTTAACATTAACGTGACATTGCTTGCTTATTCTTTCGTCAACTCCATGCTTTTAGGAAAACAATCTTTTTATCATAGTTCCCTCTTCAATGAGCGATTACCAGCTCGTTTTTGTAACAGAGATAGCTGTTTATTGTCCCTAGGTTTACAGAAACACCTATTCATATTAATACGTAGCCTATGGAGTGCTGCCGACCACTGTTCATTACGGCCCAGAATGCATTGCATGTAAATACACAGTAAAACCTAAATGCCCGTAAACATATGCATTTGCATACTTGTAACATTTTTAATAATACTCTCCCATCATGATATTTAACAATAATGAAAAATTGAATTTGAATACCGTCAATGTGAAAACAACTCTATTATGTAAGCTATATATATCTACTGTTCTCCTTGCTATATCAGTTCGTAAGTCAATACTATCCCATTGCAGAGCAAGGATTTCATGAGTGGGCTACGTTTGCCCGGAGACATTGTGGCTGCCTATAGATAGGCATTGAGCATACTTGGAAGGCATTGTGACAGAAGGTGGATGGTTAGAATTACCGAATACCTGTGGGTGGTTTGCAAAATGATGGAAACTTTTGGAATATTTCTTTTTTTTTTTAGCTTATGCACCCTCACATTGGAGTCCCCAGTTCATATACAAAATTTGGTATCGATATGTGACAGTGTTCCTGAGATATGGACGACTTCCTGTTTCAGAGCTTCGCCGCCGATTTCGTTTGGCTGTGACGGGCAAACGCTTTCGAAAATCAAAAATCCTTCTAGTAACTTTTGTGAGGCTTGGTCCAATGATGATGTACGTGAAGTTTCGTGGCGTTCGGACCAAATTTGTGACCTGTTAAAATTTAGTTTCGCTTTCTATTCAATCCAATATGGTGGACGAACGACACGCCCACTTGACGTCATCTTCTCGAGCAAGTTACACCGGTACTGCCCGGACGTTTTAAAGTTGGAACGGTGTCTCTGTCTCAAAGGGCCTAGGCACAGGAGCTGGAAAAAAATTAGGGAGACGGGAATAATAATAATATTAACTAGACTGCATTTCCGGCGGGAACTGCGAAAGTGTGCTTGCCCTGGTCCGGTCACCAACGTGAGCAGACAGTGACATACACTATGCTGAACCTGGCTTGATCCAAGCATTCTAACAGTGCCTTTCAGTGTTGGAGCAGTGGCAATACCTCAAAAGCTCTATTCAACTATTGCCTTGCGGGTTGAATGCGATTCGTTGGATTTTACCTTTGGCCTGCCTTCGAATTTAGCTTCTATGACTGAGATCAAATCAATAAAATAAAATGACAGCAGTGATTGGCTGCAAAAAATAAATAATGTCACGCGTCTTAACCTCAGGTAACCTACAGAGGAATTTAAATTATGAAATATGACCAAGGCATTAAAAATGCTAAAATGCTTCCTGAATTACTCTTAGTAAAAAAAAAAATAGGAGTCCTAAAGTTACGAGTGACGAAGTTACGAGTACAAGCATCTCATATCAAATGACCATGGCATTACGCTAAACAACATAAATCCCAATTAGCAACATACATCTCCTCCCTATAGCTAGCCACACAAGAAATGAATGATACTAAATCTCTGTTTAGGGACCGTTCGTTATTTATAAACGGGGTCACCGGAGGAAAATAGGGGAGGGTCATGTCTTTTTATTCTTTGATGAGGGGAGGGTCACCTAACTTTTTTTTTGTCTAGGAGGGAGGGTCACCCATCTTTTGTATTAATGAAAACAGCAAAAACTCAAAGTGGCTTGTTTGATTGTTGATTTCTGTCGCCATATAACGTTCTCTTTCGTTCCATAGCTCTGTCAACATTGAACAATGAAAATAAGGGAGATTTCCCGGGTTTCTCACGCAAAATGTCAACATCCGTCCCCATTAACTTTGGAAGGGTTTGAGCAACAAAGTAGCCTACTTTATTCACGCCTAACAGCCTATATCCATTTGGTCAACTTTATCCAGCCCTAAAAAAGCTCAATTTAACTTTGGTTTACTTGTATAGCCCAACTTTAAACAGTGTGCATAACATAAAGCATACTTGTGCTTCATCCACACATCCAGCTCCTAACGTTTTGACAAGCATTTCTACCAATTGACCTTGTTCCTGCCCATCTCTAGCTTTGCTGTCTCCATCCTTTCTGTTTTTTTTTGTTTGCAAAAAAAATATATAGTATTTATTGGTAACCAGCAACAAGTGCAATATGTTAATCGCTGTTATTCTCTCTCCTGCCAACAAAAATGTGTTACGTTCCAAGTAGCAGTGCGTAATTCTGCTTCATAAAGTTGAACAAATACATTTGGTCATATAAATAGCCAGTTTATGGTCTACAGTGTAGTTGGTAAGTTATGGTAGGCCAACTTGGAGTGAATATAAAGGGGAATTCTTTGTCTAGCTGAGTAGCCTGGCAGGTGCGCCGACGTAGTCATAGCCTCTGGCCGAACACTGCAAGCGCTAATGAATCGCGGCTCTCATGACAACCACGCCGTTAACTTAAATAGGCCTAGGTTAACATCACTCTGAGTTAGCATTCAAGCAAGCAAAACGATGATTTGAATACATCTGTTTCACTGGAAGGGCAAGGTGTAACAACAGGACAAAACAGAGACAGGCCAGAATGCAGGACTAATGTTATGAGAGTATTACAGTAATATGGGATATTCTACGGGAAAATATTAAAACGGCAAGACAGCGGGGAAACGTTAAAATGATAAACCGGAAAAAGTTGTCATGTTAGGTATTTTTCGGTCCCTGTGATTATTATGACCGCCCGGCAGCTTAGCGGGCGGTCATATAGGTTTAGTCAGATTTTTTTTTTTTTTTCTTTTTTAGCATGCCCAAATTTCCGTCCAATGATTCCGGGACACTGAAAGACCGGGTACACGAAAACTTGATGGACATGTAACCCCACATGGATAGCATGGAACCATCGTTTTTCGTTTGATCTGTAGCCCCCGCTGAATTGGACCCCGAAAGGAGGGTAGGGCAGACACAGTTTTCTGTGAATATCTCGAAAACCGTAGGGTTTAGGAGGACCATTTTTTTTTTGTATGTTGATCTCAAGGGGCCATGTCAACCCATTCCATAACCACTCATTTCATGTATAGCGCCACCTAGTTAAACACAAAAAGTAAAAAAAGGTGGTGTAATTGAAGGTATCTGTGACCTAACATAGTCAAAACTGCACGAAATTGGAAGTGTAGGATCATTATGACACCCCCCCTCTGTATGCACGCCAAGTTTTGTGGAATTCCGTTCATGGGGGGCCACACAATAAATTCATTTATGTTACTATACACCAACTGGCCTGTGGGTGGCGGAGACAGTTTTCTGTGAATATCTCGAGAACCGTGGGGCCTAGGAGGTCCACCTTTTTTTATGTTGGTCTTAAGGGGCATGTCAACCCATGTATAGCGCCACCTAGTTAAAAAATTAAAAAGCAAAAAAAATTAGGTGTTTTCATCTCAATATCTCTGGCTGACAAGGTCAAAACTGCACGAAATTAAAAGTGTAGGATCATTATGACACCCTCTGAATGCATGCCAAGTTTTGTGTATTTTCGTTCATGGGGGCCTTACAATAAAATAATTTATGTGTACATTTAGTGGCGACACCAACAAGGATTCCCGGACACTGAAAGACCGGGGTACACAAAACTTGGTGAGCATGTACCCCACATGGATAGCATGGAACCGTCATTTTTCGTTTTCATCTGCAGCCCCCCCAGCTGGACTGGACCCCCGAAAGGAGGGTAGGGCAGACACAGTTCTCTGTGAATCTTTTATGGTATGTTGGTCTCAAGGGCCCACATCAACCTGGCTCATAATCACTCATTTGTGATTTGCCCCCCGGTAAAAAAAAAAAAATCAGTAGGATTAAAAGAAAGCCAAAATAAATATTCATCATCATCATCATGGCTGCATTTTCAGTATTGGCGAGAAGTAGTCGTTTGTCCACTAGATGGCGCATCGTTGCAGTGAGACGTAATATTGTTGGAAGTTAAAAAGTGGGTTGGAAAAACAATGGGCGCTTCATACAAGGACTGTATTTTACCGCAGCGAACATCTAATAAGGATAGGGCGATGTTCACATGAAGTGTAATTCCCATTTCTTCTTGAAGCCGAAATAAATCTGAGGATGTTTATCGGACATGCTTGGTTTTTACTGCAGGCACGTTAATCTTGTAATATCAATAAGGACCTAGGTAATGTTAACGTTAAGCGTTGGTTGAGTGATGGAGGCATTTGATTTATTGCATTTGTAGAAAACTATAAATGCGGTTATACCAAGCAAATGTATAGCAGCACTGTTTGTATCTTTCGACTGTCATTTATTGCATGCTACAAAATCATTCTGTGCAATGGAAGATTTACCAACGCTACAATCGGTCTGATACAGTTTTGCCTATACATGCGTGAGACTGAGGCGCCTGTTTATTTTGTTTTAAGTGCGTGCAGGGTGTGAGAGGGGAATCGATGTGCTTTGATTACAGCTTGGTAGTTGTAGTCTGTGAAATTAAAAAAAGCACGCGTGTGTGTGAAGTATCCAAACAATGACACCTTCATTTCATTATGGCTGCTTTAGCAAAACACCTTAAGCTACTGTGTAGTGGGTCCCATTTAGAAGTGGCTACTTCATTCGGCGCTTTCCTTGACTCATGGAGCTGCGTGAATGTTATTACAACTTTTCGCCACGATATGACAGTTTAAGTCCGCTTGATACTGTAAGGCGAAGCCATTGGTTTCAAAGGAGATTTTATTTGTGTCGCCAGCATAGCCTATTGACAATTTATGTTGTCAATAGGCCTACCTTATAATCCTACCTGTAGCTTAGGGAAGCTAACAACTTTCTATTAGGATCTAGTTTGTTAGTTACCGTTTTGTCATAACTCCCTGATGCATTTTTGCATTTAGAATAGCCAGAGCGTGTATATCTCAATCGGAAAATTAAACAATATCGGTGCCTATGGACTAGGCTGGGTGAACCCAGCCTGATCTGCCCGCTATTTATTTTTTGATTTCTTAAAAGATTGAGCTTGGTCTGATGAAAGCCAGACTAGCCATGGACCTCAGTTAAACAATGCAAGGGAACATGAATCAGCCTATATTTGCACTAACAATAACGGACAAAAGCTCTTCAACTTTGGCCCGTTAAAATGTGTATGAACAGTCTAGCGACGCATTTCATCAAGGCCCATTTGGACATGTCGGTTATTTGCACCACTGGTTAGATGTAAAACAGCATTTCGTTTCAGACTAGGCTACTGTTACTTAATTTGTGCATTAACAATAACGTTTCAGACTACTGTTACTTAATTTGTGCATTGACAATAAAGTATTACATGAACTAAAGATGACTAAAATCTTATGTAGAAGAAGAAACATTCACAAAAAATCCATCCATCCAAAAATGACCTTTGTTTTTGATAGCTGTTGAAAACGGCATGGAACTGACAGAGATGTTTTTGTTTATAAATACATAAAAAATAAATAAATAAATAACATTATGCTGATACCTTTTGCTTTTCCCAAATACAATGTAGCCTACAGGTGTAAGTGACCTTTCATCAATCCAGTTGCAATGGATGAACTGTGATGAACTGCCCTACTTGTGATTGTTTAGAGATTTTAAAGGTTTTATAACAATGCTACATCTTCTTTGGCTATTCTACAATCTATTCACCTTTTCAGCACCAGTAGGCTACTTTCTGTGCAGCCGCACACACACACTCAGGCATGCCAAACAAGCATACACAAAAGTTTCAAGAGTGGGGGATGGAGTAAAATATGGAGACAAATTGAAGTGTGATTTATTTTCGCGGAACAGATGTACAGGACTGAGCGGCGGTCATATTTTGTACCGCTATGCGGTACATCTAGTTATACTGTTGGTACTATAACAACATTGCTAAAATGCAGTCTTCATTTCATTGTTTTAATCGTCTGCACGCAAAAATAACAAGCTAAAATACTTCTAAAAGTCTAAACTAACTACTGTTAGCAGCTAACGTTAACACCATCGCTGGGTGGCATTAGAAAAAGCTACATATACCTGGCTACATACCTTCATAATTATGAATAAAAGAGGAGGCGTAAAACTTAAATCCCTTGTCTAGCAGAGTACTCGAGGCTCTGGACGTCCGTTTGGCTATACGGTGTACATCCGATATTGTTATTTGAGGTAGCTCCCGTAAACACCGGCTATAAAAGGTGGCCATAACTACGCTTTACCGGTAGAGTATCTGACAGCCGGAAGTAGTTGATCCCGTTTTGTAGAACCCGGAAGAATGTTGCGCATAATCCGAATTATCAGGATACAAGGTTAATGTGGGTAAAACCCAAGTACTATCATATAACTACAGTCCAACACCAGAAATGGAGAACAAATACCCATGGTCATGACAATTAAAATTGTCTGGGTACCTGGGCATAACTATTCCAAAAGATTTATCTAAACTATCAGAATATAACTACTTACCTATACACAAAAAATCAAATCTAATCCCTTTCTTTAGTTTCAGCTCAAGAGTACAATCCATTAAAATTAACATATTACCCTAGCCTAAAAATCTAGACACACCCTAGCAGCGGCTAGTCTAGCAACTCTCCCTTGGCTTGTGAGCTCGAAAAATTACACTTCTATCAGGCCAATCAAATCGTGTATAGAGTCGTTAGATGGGCTTAACATAGTGATTGATGGCAGAGTTGCAACGGTTTGGCTTGAATTCCCTGCTACTTGAAAACAAAGAAGATGGATGTTGCTGTTGGCGAACAGTGTGACACGAGTTAAGCTTTTTTTAAGTTGCCAAAAGTTTGAACTAGCCAACTAGCTCCGCTGGTGGGAAAACGCATGGGACTCATAGCGGGTCAGTGACGGATAAGGATTGGTAAGATGAGCAAATCAAAAATATGTTTAAACCTTTAAAACAAAACATGCCTGAGGTTTGTTAAAGTGTATACTTTGTATTTCTGTTATATTCATATTATTTAATATGATGTTTATACTATTTTTTAACAAAAAATAGAACTAGCAGCCTGTTAAATTGTCAAATGGTGTAACCACAAAAAAATGACAAATATCTAATATTTCACACCTCCTAGAGGTCATGCAATTGTTCTGATGAAATTATTAGTTTATTTTGTAATATCCTATGAGAATATGTTTTATTATATTTATTTCTAAATTTAAATTATATGGGTTTTCCATTGTACTGAGCAAGACCATATGCTGATAAACATCTTGTTTTTTGTCTATTCTTTGACCATTTGAGTAAAAATGGTTTAAACACCCATTAATGCAGTGTAGTAGAGTATTAAATCATTATCCATATTAACTTTTTTGTATAATATTAGTCTTTTAGACAAAATACTGGTTACACCAATTGACATAAATCGGTTACACCAACTGACCATATAACGTCTACAGCAATAGGACAAGAAATCGACACAGAAAATAGGCATCAAGGTAAACTGAACTGGATATTTTAATTTATATTCATGTAATTCATCATATTCCAAATCAATAAACATTTTATAACATAAATGAAGAAACAGGATTACAGTAACTTGTGTTCCATTTGATTTCAGCTCATTGTTTTCAAAGAGAGTGCGATAAAGTGTGTGTGTGAGAGAATAAGAGTGAGTGAAGAGTGGGTATAATCATTTCTTCAACAACCATGAACAAACAGGATTGACTTGTGTTGTGATTTCAGTTAAGTTCTCATACAATTTCCTTTTGTAAAATAACAGCCATTGTTTTGAAAGAGAAAGAGTGAGTGAGTGTGAGTGAGCGAGAGTGTGTGTGTGAGAGTGTGTGTGTGTGTGAGAGAGAGAGTATCATTTTTTTAATTTCTTTCATCACTAAACTGTTTTGATTACATTTTTAATAACCGACAACCATCAGTGTGAGTTCATGCCATCTGATGGGATCTGAACAAATTATTTCACATGAACATAAAAATATAAATGAAACAGCGTCTCAGAAACCTAAGACTTGAAATATTCCTGAACAGATAAGTTGAGACTATGGAAAAAAAGATTAACCTTTCAGGCTGTGTGCTTGGAATTGTTTCCAGGCATCTTCTGGGAGTTTGGGATGACGCGAGTTCACACGTTCTGGCTCAGAAATGATGTGAAGAACATCAGACTCAAAATAGAACAGGATGTCAGGTGGATGAGGCCAGGTAAAGACATTCTTCTTGGCTAGCTGTTGCATGCAGCTTACCTCTACTTCATCCCCAACCACCTGAATGATCTGCCCCACATATGGTTTGTCTTCAAATCTGACAAGAGCAAACTTTCCCTGCATACTTTCCTGATCTTCCATGCTGTCAGATGTTGAGGTGGTGGCTGGTGGGTCCCAGAAATCGACTACAGATGGCCCATGACAGTTGCAGATATTGGGTCTTTTGCAAAAGCATGAAATCTCCCTGTACTGGATCACAGCTGGCTCTGCACAGGTCACCTGGTGAATCTTTAGTGTACCTTTCACAGTTGGAATGAAAGCCGGGACTTTCTCATCATACCTTTCAATTTCTTCTTCTGAGATCCAGTAGCAACGGACACTGGATTCATCCTTCAGGAAGTTGAAGACATCCTCTGCGGTCTGCAAATCCTTCCCCCGCAGGACTGCTGCATCAGCAAGCCGCTTTACGGCCCCACCAACGCCATCAGGGGCGCCCTTTCCATGGGCCTTTTCACTAAAATTCCACGAAACATTCTTGAATCCATAAAGAAAAGGCACTGTACTTAATAAGTAAAACATTTTCCTGTTCCTATACTGGCTAACAGGCCCATCACTTATTATATGAAGTGAAGAAGATGGTGATTTGCACTTCAGGATGGCATCCTTCAGTACAGGCTCCAGGTGTGCCCACACAGCACGCTCATCATGGCGGCATAGGAATATGATGTCAGTGCTGTGTATACCACACAGGTATGGATGGTGGTCTGCTTGCGGCTGCCACCAAAATGAAAAGCCTGAATTTCTGTATTTAATTTGCAGCTGTAGTTTTCTGAGAAATCTACATGGATGCAGATTTCATCATCTTGTAGTGTTTCTTTTGTTTCTCTGAGAGCTTTTACTTGATGGATCCAGTTGAATTGGTGTTTGGCCAGAGAGTCAAGCTTCTTGTTGAGAAGACCAAGAAGGTCAGCAGTCTTCCCGCTCTGTGTCACCTTGGCAAAGTTGTTGTAGGTTTTTCCCTCCTCTGTTTTGGTGATCCTCGACCACTGCTGCCAAGTCAGAATGTCTTCATCGAGAGGGCCCTCAAATTCCACCTCATTGTAGCAGCATTTCACACACATACGATACATACATTCTTTGCTGGATGTATCACATGCAATACCGGCCAGCAGATCTGAAACACTGTTTGTCTGTAGAATGCCTTTCTGGTACAATCTTTCAACAATGAGCTTGACATTTTCATGATCAATGCATGCACATGAATTTCTGTCCGAATCTTTGGCTGGAGTAATGTAAAACGGACAGTATCTCGCAAACTGTCTGTAGGACAGTCTGTGGTGTCTCAAGACAGTTCCATTGTAGCTGCATGGAGTCTTTAAGGGAGTGAAGCAGTTCTCCTTTGTTGTTTTATTTTGTTTTTTTGTCACAGTGTCCTTTTTGCCAGACAACATGCGGCTATTCTCCTCTCTGCAAAGAAAGCTGACCACTTGCTCCCTTTTCTCCTCTGACCTTTTCTTTCTGTCCCTCTGTTTGTTCCTCTCTCTAACTTCCTGTTTTTTCTCCCCTTTCTTTTGGTTGTCCAGTTTCCTTTGTAGCCTTTGTGTTTTTGAATTTGCTGTCTTAAGTTCTCTCTTAAGTCCGACTTTCAGAGTTTCGGAGTTCAGACCTGAGCTTTTCCCTGTCCTTCAGCACTGCACTTTGTTGTCTGCTTCTTTTCTGTCCTGCCTTTAAAGGGGTTGAGGATGCCTGTGGTACCTCTACATTTGGCTGCACATAATCATGATCATGAAGACTAACAAGATTATGGGTTCCGGAGGGCCAACATGCTGGTCATCTCCTGATTGTGTTCATCGATGGGGGAGTAAGGTTTAGAACATCAATCAGTACCCTTTTTTCTCCCTATACTGTCTCTGGTACTGTTTCCACCTTTTTCTCATCTTCTCCTGATTCTGTCTGGAGAGCTCTGCTTTTTCTCATCTCCTCCTGATTCTGTCTGGAGAGCTCTGCTACCGGGGTGTTCACAATCTTCCCCTCTCCTTTCCTCCTTTGATAGCTATATACAATGTAAAAATAAAACAATTAGGATATTATACCTAGAATAATAAATCATACTCACTCCTCTCATTTCCACTATCTACATCTCAGACTTTATTCTAGCATTCTTCACATGAAAAATGTGTGTGTGTGCCTGTGTCTGCATGTGTGTGTGCTGTTGTGTGTGCACTACCTTTCCCGTCTTTTGGCCAGATAATTTGCCCTTGCAGCAGGATCTGCGTTCACTCGCGCTCTATGGCGAGACACTTTTTCCTTGCTTGTAAGTGGCATCTGTTGGGAGACAAGAAGTACACTTTATTTATAATAAATGTATTTATATTATTTATTTATAATTTAAACATACTATTTACATACATCATAATAAAATATTAAAAATGTATTATGGAAGTTTAAATTAAAAATAAAAAACTTTGACGTTTCAAGAAATCACTTAAATTACAATCTAATTAAACCGTATAAAGCTACTGTTCATGCTAAACAGTTTTTAATCTATTTAAATTATAAAACTAATATAACTGGCACCAAATATGACATACTCTTGGCCCTAAATTTGATCAAATTGGTCTCAAACAGAAATGAGTCAAATGCTGTAACCGGTTACACCATTTGACATTTCTATCTAAAATCAAAATTTGCAGGCATTGTTATGGACAACTATGTACACACTTGACCTTTATGTGAATATTCAAACACAGATTTTACATTAAATTAAAAAAATTATGATCATTATGATTTATCAATGTTTTAATGAGGTCATACCATTTGACATGCAACTTAAACTTGCCTAACCATGGCCTAAAAACACTTAATTATGTTACATTTTTAAGAGAGTTACTAACCTTGACACACGGCAGACAGGGTCTTCAAGGGTCCTTCTCTGTGACATCATTTCCTGTCACATGATCCTCTGACATAATACTGACAAAATGGCTCCTTAAATGGTGGTTACACCACTTGACATTTCAAGTGGTTGATGTGACAGACTTGATTCCCCATATTAATTAAAACATTCAGAATAATGGGGTTTCGTTACTTTTATTAACCTTTTAGGCGCCAGAGGTTTTTTTCCGAAACGATCAATTTTGACATCTTCATTTCAAAAGGCTATATCTTAAAAGTGATAAGAGATAGAGACTTTCTGTAAATTAGAGAAATATTAAGGATGACCCAAAGTTTATGTAGAGATTAAATGTTTATATCTAATTTGCATATTATGACGTCATATGGTGGCGGCCATCTTGGATTATAGAATTTTCATGAAAAGTTGCATGTTTGAATGATAAAATGCACCACTTCTTCCCCCCCAAAATGTCCCTCACCTTCTGTATGCTATATTGCACAATACTGAATGCTCAGGTAAATAGTGAACAAACTGTGTAAATCATTACTAATAAATGGCAGAAACAAACCAAATGCATGTAGCGGTAGACTGGCCTTTTGCTGTAGAGATTTTCCATTTACTACATACAGTAGGCACTCTGATTCCATGTATGGGGCACATATATATTATTCAGATGACACACAAACACAAGTAGACAAGACATGTTTAGTTCAAAAGCTCATTTGCCACGGCAAGGCACAGATCAGGAGTGAGATGACGAGACAAGACAAGAGACAATGTTAGTATTTTTTTTCTTTTTGTTGTTTTAGTTGATGTTTTTTGTTTTTTTTTCTTAGCTGACAAAGACACACACATCACAAGGACATGAACACACAAAAAGGAACACATAGTGTATGTCCTAAATGATCAAGGAAATAGATAGCAAATCAACAGTGTAAATCATTACTAATAAATGGCTGACATTTTTTTTTTTATGTAGCAGGCCTTTTGCTGTAGAGATAATGACTCCCTATCCCTACAGGGCCGGCATTCCCATCATCTTGTGATAGACTATGCATGACCTAATGTGTGTGTGTGGGAGAGGGAGAGGGAGAGAGCGTGTCACCACCTCCACCATGCGAGCAGCATGGCCAGATCTCCCTCACGTGCGCCGAGTGGAGAGAATTTGCGCAGCTCGGACTAGGCCTACTGTCATTCTCATTGCGACTCCCCACACTGCCACTACGTTCCCCCCTAACTGTCCTATGAGCACTTCGACCTCGTCTAACATACCCAGTGGCATTAGACAAAGGCTCCACCACGTTACTGTCGCCGCGATTGTGGAGAGGCACACGTTCAGAAGACAGAAGCTAGCGCTATGGACATTAGGGTACCTCCAGCCTCGTTCGCCACACCACTAACACCCTGCTAACTTCCCGATGAACACTCCGAACCCGTGAACATTATTCCCACCAGTGACATTGGGCAAACGATTCAACGTTTGTGCTTGGTGTAAGCTAAACTATGGAGTAAACTCTCACTTTGTCCAGCTGCATCATTGCAAGGCAGGGACGCATCTGAAGCCTCACTAAACGAATCACCATCATTTTCTGAAGGCAGATATTCCCCTTCAGAATCAGGGTCCGCGAATAGAAGACCCAACACTTCATTTCAGGTAAACTTTTTTGATGCCATTAGACGATAATCTAATGCAAATACTTGCTGACGTTGACAATATCGCTCTGATAAAGTAGCTCACACGCACACTAGCTCCGGTATTGCACGCACTGATTCACTGCAGCTGTAGCGCGAAAGTTTTGTTTAAAGCATGACTTTTTTTCGACTCAGGGATGACGTATGACATGTCTGCCATCTAGTGGAGTGGATGTCGAACGAAATATGACACCCTATTTGACTAAATCGGAAGTTTTATTCAGTACCGCATCTTGTCGACTGTGGCACCTAGAGGGTTAAATATAGAAAAGTTCTAGTGCAAGATCATGCCAGATTATTTTGGAAGGGATTTTGGAGAGAAATACACATTTTTTAAGCAAGTGAAATTATTTGGCTCATGTTTTTGTGGTTACACCGTTTTGACATTTTTACCCAAATTCTCTTAATACACTCTCAAAATTTAATAAATCCAAAACTTTAAGATTAGGGTTTGATGAAAATTATGTTTGAAAATAATTTATCAAATTATTTTCAAATTTTAACCATTTTAAATATATCTAACCCATATGTACACAAAAAAATGAGCGTCACGTCATTGACCCTAGCGCTGTCCTATTGCGTGCAGAGGGAATTTGAAAGACAACCGATTATCTCGCTTTGAGCACTGTGAACGGTGAGTGCCCAGACCCTATATTTTAATGTGGGTCTGGCTCGTCAGGCTAATATTACCCAGATTATTATATCTATTTCAAACCCTACCACTGTAAGTTCCCCAAAGCCAATTTAATGAATGGGACAAAATACTATCTAGATATATGTGGCAAGGCAGGAGACCAAGGGTTCGCCTCAAAACACTGCAGCTAGTGAAGGAGAGGGAAGCCTACCATCCCTCAAGGAATATTATTACTATTACGCCGCCCAGACAAGAGCTATAATATGCTGGTGGAATCCTTCAGATGTTGCACAGTGGAAAAACATTGAAGAAAACTTATTTCCCATTCCAATACAAGCAATTATAGCTGACTCTAGACTGCAACACCACATTGACAGTTCTGATAACCCATGGATCAAATTGACCCTTAAGGTATGGAAAAATATCATTAGAGAATATAAACTAGAAGGGGATCTACTGTATCTGAGGTTGTGTGGATATGACTCAGACTTCACACCAAATAAAATGGACACCAGATTCAAAAAATGGAGAGCTAATAGAATAACAGCTCTATGCAATATAATGAAGGGAAACATATTGTTTAGTTTTGAAACTATTCAAGAAAATGTTCTGTTGGAGAAACTATTCAAGAAAATGTTCTGTTGGAGAAACAAGATTTCTATAGATGCCTACAGTCGCGACATTATGTTGACAAAAATGTTAAGAATATAAGAACAGAGAACCAATTCCAGCTTCATAGAACTATTTAAAAGAGCATATAAGTCAAACCTCAGTAAAGGAGTGATCAGCCATCTATAAACGCCTTCTAGACCTTAAAAATCATTCAACAACATGAGAACCAATGGAAATGTACCAGCTCAATGAGCTGGAGAGAGTTCAACTAAAAAAATTGTATAAGATATTTCATTACGCCATCTCAGACATCTCATTATAGCGATAACATCCCTGTTTGTTGGAGAAAGTGTGGGCACCAAAGCGCAAACCATTACCACATCTTCTGGGACTGTCCTAGTATTAAAAGCTTTTGGAAGGCGATACACACTGCTTTACAGGAAATCTTTTGTGAGGACATTCCTTTGGACGTCAAGACCCTATATCTTGGACATATATCTCAAGGTTGGCTGAAAGGGGACAACCGCCTGATGAATGCAATGCTGGTGGCGGGTAAAAAGTCTATTACCAGAAAAGGGCAACAATTATTACATGGATAGACATTGTAACAGAAATCTACAGAATGAAAGAAAGAAGAAGCATCATCCATCAATGGGCAATGGGCACAAGGAGCTGAGCAGTAAGGAGAGGGCCGCCTATATTAAAGAGGCCAAGATGGCCAAGGGCAAGGCCCACCTGGCAGAGTTGAGGGCCACCAACCCTGCAATACCCATGGTCTCTACCCTTGATATAGATGTACAGTATTGATGTCACGGAGGGAGACTGGGTGGGGGTGCATCCAGAAGAACAAGAGGATGCATGCCCCCAATGCTCCATAGTGAAGCAGGAGAACAAGACCCTGAAGCAGGAGAACAGGACCCTGAAGCAGGAGAACAGCTTGCGACGTCCAGGAGGAAGAACCGACTCCTAGTGAGAAGGCTGGGGAAGTTTAAGGTAAGTGTCTAATTGTGATTAACTTCGGCAGACCTTCGGCCTGCAAAATTCCCTTTGTTTCCCTGCCCAAGACGACAATTGCTGGCAGGCGCCGAATTTGTAAAATTATGGGCTAGCGTCAAATAAACGTCATATCACAACCTGCAAAAAAAAAATTCCCTGCCCAAAATTCCCTTTACAAATGTGTGTTTTTGTGTCTGTATTTTCAGGGAGGACAACCGATGCAGAGCGTCTCCTCCGACACGGATGAGGCTGAGGAGCCTGAAGACACAGAGGTGCCTGAGGCTTCATCTGGGCCTGGCCTGATGTTGAGCCTGAGCCTCAGCCTGAGCCATCCGGGATCCCCAAGCCGTCCACCTCCGGCTCTGCCTCCAGGGAAGAGGGGCCGTAAGACTACGGGGCGGTGTTAGAAGGCAAGGGCTGTGCCTCGGCCCACAGGACCGGACCATCAAGTTTCCCGATTCGATGGAGCAGTACCTCAAAGAGTACCAAGACTACCATGCGGGGCAGCCACCACAGGGCAGGTCCCAAGAATCTGCCCTGTCTGAGGTATCGCGGGTGCGATCATTCCTTTAGTTTATGACCCACAAGAAGTCAGAGGTGTGGACATGGCCTACTTCGCCGCATTTGTGGTGAGCCTGTACGGCCACCGCCCGGGGGTCATCTCCAATATGGTCCTGGATCAGGTGCAGGAGGCGGAGAAACTCTGCTGCATCACAGAGGGCTACATTGTAAACGTAAGCGTCTGCCCCCGTCTCCTTCGATTCACATCTGCTCATCTCCTGGTGCCTACTCACGATTCTCCTCTGTCTTTCCTCTCTCCGCAGGTCGACGACCACAAGACCGCCCGCTCCTTCGGGGCGGTGCAGCTGTCCTGTGGCAACATACAGCAAATGTGAGTGGTAGCCATCACGTCCCCCATTCTGTGTTTAAGTGATTAATCAGATGTGTCTTATCTTTGTGTTGCAATCAGAATTCCTACAGTGATGAAAGCAGACGGTCAGACAAATGTCTTACTTTGCATTTTTGAGTGGCTCACAAACTAACAATGTTCTTTTTTCTGCTCTTCTCTCCCCCCTCCCTGTGGTTGGTTCCACCTCCATGATAAAAGTTGCAGATTGACCAGCCTTTCATCCACCATTGTACACAGTATGGCACGCTTTGGCACAAATTCAGTTTGTTTATGTTATTATTTATTTGTTTATTTCTCCATGTTGTATGATTTATAGATAGACTTAAATTGTCATTGTGCAGTACAACGCAATTTGCCTGTGCAGCTTCTAAAAACAATACTCACATACACACTCAAATAAATAAGAATACACATTATAAAAAGAACATATCAAGACATTAACATGGCTCCATTGTTTGAAGTCCATTTTAAAGTGCAACTGTGCAAGCTCCCATTGCATAAAGTTATTTTTTAAAGCGCAACTGTTTAATAAAATAAAAGTTTGAAATGCTATAGAGTGCCCTATTTTTTGACCCTCAAACTGATATCTCAATTGTAACTCCTCCTTCTCAACAGTTTCTCATCGCAATGTCTCCTCATTTGCTCTATTATTTCTAAGTTGTAAGTGAGACTACACTCAAACATATGAGACCTCCCCTATTTCTTGCTATGTCTCATCTTTTGCTTGTTTTATTTCTCCTAAGGCAAAATTTAGGAGAAATAACTGTCAAAAGTCATACTTAAATGATCCTTAAAAGAGAATCACCATTTTGCCTCCTGAGCAACAGAAGGGATACAAATGAGAAACAAAATTTTCCTCGTGAATCGTGCTGGCCAAACCCTTCCTTGCCTGACGACCACAGGGAGGAGAGGGCCCACAGGCGTAATGTTTTGGCGCTCTATAAGTGAAATTAAATAGAAAAAAGTAAATTGACAGAATATGTGACACCAAATTAAACCTTAGAATGTGCTCTTTCCAACAATATCAGACATATTATTTGTCCTTCATATAGGAATGGGCTGAAAGCAGACCCTTTTACTGGCAAGTCAGATCCATAAATTCTGCTGCCTACAGTGCACACGGCTCTTGTGGGGCTGGGTAGCGGTCGTGCGTCTGGATGTCACCTCCCACTACAAAAAATGAATTGCAATGTATTGCAAAAAATTATTGCCATGAACAGTTTAATTAGTTAACAATAACATTTAAAAATAATTACGTATTAAATTGTAAACAAAAAACTGAATACACATACATATACAAAAATACATGGGCAGAGAGAAGGGTTTAGTCTCAAACCCCTCTACACATCCTGAGAACATCAACCACATGGTTGTATCGCAGCAATAGGAATGGAAGATTAGCAATATTCATAACGTCTCCCACAATACAGCAAATCAGTATTTAACAGGTATCTGGTAATAAAAGCGGAGAACTGTAGTGGACTCCTCCTTGTAAGGGCATCACAGACCTGTTGCTCCATCTCGCGCTGCTAAACGCCACTTGCCCCTCTAAGGCCTGTGTTGCTCCATCTCGCGCTGCTAAACGCCACTTGTCCCTCTAAGGCCTGTTTAGACGGAACGAAAACAAAGCAACTGCTGATGCTTTTATGCGTTTGACCCTGTCATTTAGACACAAACAGAGTTTTTGAAAACTCTGGGCTGATCGTTTTTTTTGGGAACTCTGTTTGTTTGTTTGCGTCTGAAGAGGTACAAACGGAGATTTATATGATGATGCGGAGATTTTTAGTCAGTTCAAAAGAGAAAGAGCAAGGGGGTGTACTACGAATCTCGATTAGTGGGTTAGTGAGGTATGTTGCGCTCAAAGCCAGGCTATGCTGTGACACGAAAGTGGATCTGTTTTAGTGTCGCTATATCACCATGGTATCTTATGCTGTCAACCAAACCTGGTCGGGAGGAGGTTATGTGCTAAGTTATAGCTCAAATCGTGTAATCTACCGCACACTGACCAATCAAGTTCTCACGTGTAGGATTCTGTCATATATCTTACAGGTGGAGCTCCGCCTCTACTAACATTTTGGATCTCGAATGCGCTTTAATAGTGCTGTGCGTGCAAATATCCCACTATGGACGTGCATACCATACAACAATTGATTTATTTGATGTTAAAGGTTAGACAAAAAATGACCGCAGTGTAGATTAAGCTATAAGCTCATGAATGCGAAGTAATTGTTTTAAATAGAAGCGGTCTTGTCGTCTCCGCGTTACCGCGATTGGCAAAAGTCATCCTAACACGAGGCAGCACAGATCTGAGCTGAAAGCCTAGTTCGACAAATATATCACATAACTGCAATCGTGGTATCATAGCATTATACCCTGAGTCAAGGCTTTGTCAAGCCTCGATATGTCTACATAGCCTAAATATGTCTAACGTGCTTCGTAGTATACCACACAGGTGATGCTTTGCTGTTGTTGATATTTTCAGGATTCTGATAGGCTAACATGGGCTTGAGCTTCTCGTTACACTGCCACGTACAGGTTTGGCATGCTCTTAAAGGCATATACCCGGGTTAGTGTAAAGGAAAAAATTTCTGAAAACTGCAATGTTATTTTTGAAAACAGACAGGTTGAAATGTCTGTTTATGAAAATAGCCGGCCACGTGTAAACGTAGCATAAGAAGTTGACACACCGAGCACCAAGCGTAGCACATCTTGTTGACATTCATAAAAAGTAACCATGTTTTCAGTAGAAGGACAAAAATCATTGTAATAAACAAATAAAAGAAATGAATAACAAAAACAGAGAGATCCATACCAAGCAGTGACTGGCTGATTTAATGGTAAATAAATGAGATATGTGGTCCACACCAAGCTATAAAACAAATAATTAATAGTGGTGGGTCGGTCGCGAACAAATCATTTCGTTCGAACGGGGCTTTAAAATGAACGATCTGAACTGATTCGCCTTTCCAGTTCTTGTTCGTTCTTTCGTTCGTCGCTGAATCACACTGACCTAGTGCTGCTGTGAATGCCCAGCTTCCTAAGGCGAGAGCCAAACCAATCGTATGCTGTTGTCTGTGTTGTTTCTAAAATATTCTCATTGAATTAGCCAATGAGGGGCAGGAAAGCATAGCAACCGTTTCCATGAAAAAACAAACAAACAAATGGGCTATGAGAGAGCATACCATATAAAATAATGATAATGGTTTACATTAACAATACCATTTTTACAATTCAATATTGACATTTACATTTAAATATCTGTCTAATGGTAAATGCATGCTGTCTTTGTATTTTCTGTGTCATGCCAGGTTAATAAATGTCTCTTCACTTTGTCGCGTTCGTTCTCACGCCAAGACCCCCCACCTGTTTCACTGAGGTCGTTGAGAGTGGTGCGGTGGCATGCCAAACGCAGACACCCCGGAAGGGGGGTTGTGGCCCACTGTCTTAGGTGCAAAAGGCAGTTGGGTTACTGTTAGGGGGTGCGAATCCCATCTAGATGGTTGCAGGGAGGTCAGCGGTGACCTCCCGATGGGTTCGTCTCCCTCATCAAACAGGGCAGCCACTGGCCAGCTTTTCTTGACTCCAGCCAGGCGGCGGATCCAACCGAGCGCGAGGCTGATCCAGAGACCAAGTCCAACCTGGTCAGCGAATGAGCTTCAAGTACTGCGGGCGGCTCTTGCGAGATCACCGGGGAGGCTTCCGGCCACACCGGTACTTGCTAAGATGCTCCCCAGGAAGACGAAGCAGCATGTAGCGGCGATGAGGAGCGCCCTCATGCGACGGAGGACTATAAGTGACAGTAGCAGTAGTAGGGTGCCTGATCCAGCTGTCCTTCAGGATCTGGGCGTTCCTACTACCAGGGCCCTGTCAGTTCAGGGACTTGATAGGCGCCTTAGGTGGAAGGCGAGAGAACTGGCGGACAGACTGGGGGAGCAGGGGTGCCCTCTTAATAGAGCCCTCAAATTGGGTAGTATCAAAGCGCCCGATGCGAAGCAGGTGATAGAGGAAGTCACCAACCAGGTAATAAGGGAAATGGCTCCATCGGACACAGCTTCGAGGCAGGAAAACTCTGGCGGTACGCGTGTAACGCCAAGCCCCCTCCTAAAGAGATCCAAGTGTGCGGAGATGTGGGACTACGTGCGTAAAAAGTCAGACGACTTGCGCAGGTGGACCCCTCTAAGCTCACTGATCTTTTGCTGGAGGGAAGGGACGATATCTCTTGCCCGGTCCCTCTGGACTATGGTTGAGGGTGCGTTCCGTGGGCTTGGGCAGTTCAAGTCTGCTGGAGGAGCCGAGAATAAGTGTTTCGAGGAGCTATTTGGTCCGGAGGAGGTGATGGATCACCTCCTGGCCATCGGGAACAAATCTGCGCCAGGGCCCAATAGGCTGACGAAGTCCGACCTCCTTGAATGGGATCCCACCTGTGAAAAGCTTTGCCTACTGTTCAAAGGCTGGTTGACTGTTGGGTACGTCCCCAACGCTGTCAAACCCGCTAGAACAGTACTACTGCCCAAGTCCTCCGACCCTGCCGCAGTATCAGACCCGGGGAACTGGAGACCAGTTATGATTGGCTCCATATTGCTCCGCCTCTATTCTAAGCTTCTACACGGACGGCTTAAGGAGGCGTGTCTGATCAACACAAGACAGAGGGGCTTCATAAGTGCTCCCGGGTGCTCAGAGAACCTCCACATTCTCCAGAGCCTGGTGAAGAGTTTCAACCGAGAGAGGAAGACACTAGCGGTAGTGTTTATCGATATAGCGAAGGCTTTTGATACCATAGATACTCTTTGAGGTGTTGCATCAACGTGTGCATATGGTGGAGGCCCTGCGGCAGTCCTACGCAGATACGAGCACTCGTATTTCGCTACAGGGGCAACTCTCTGAGCCCATTGCCACGACACGGGGCGTTCGCCAGGGCAACCCGTTGTCACCTCTGCTCTTTAATCTGGCAATTGACCCCCTGATCTGTGCTCTGGAGATGGCCGGGCGTGGGGTGGAAACCGCTGACGTGAGTCTGACTTCGCTTGCGTTTGCTGATGACCTAGTCATTGTCAGTGACTCGTGGGACAACATGGCCCACAACCTACAGATCCTTCAATTGTTTTGTGAGTTGACTGGTTAATTCCATATTAGCCACCAACAAACCGGCTAATGATGTTGTTATGCATGTACACAATATAAACATTTGAACACATATTGCTGCTGTTGTACTTCACTGTATCTACAGCTGTTAATGTGATATTTCAAGCCGCATTTCTTCAGCCCCTCAGTTGTGATACTTTTCATGAACTGGCTCCCATTACAAACTAATTGAATAGCCCTGGCATAGGGTCTAGTAGGTTAGTCCGATAAAGAAAGTCACTACTTGCCTGAACTACCACTTTCTCCAAAACCTTTGACAAGAAAGGAAAAAGGGAGACAGGAGTGAAGCATTGCCGGTAGAACAGCGGGTGCGATAGACTGTAGAAGAGTGGACGGACAGGATCCAATGGGCATGTTGTTGGACGACTTAGCTGAAGAAGTTGAGATTGTTTCCTCATCAAGGAGACAAAGATTCCAACGATGCCAACACAAGGCAAGGCTACGACGGAGTATTAGGGCCACACATGAAGAAAAAAATATTTTTGCCATGACGAGACTAATCTCAACATGTCCACTTTAAAGTCGCCATGTCGACATTAAACTTGACATTTCAAGAATAAAGTTGAAATGTAATGTATCAACATTAAACTCAACAGTTTGAAAATGAAGTTAGTGGAGAGAGAACGACCGCTCGGGACGATTGAAAGGGAGGACGAATAACATTCCAGTTATCTTTGAGTGCAACAATGATTAGACATAGGCCTATATCATGTGGACATAACATAAAACATAGGGCCTACTAACCTCCGTTGCTCAGCCAATACTTTCCTGTTAGGTCCTTATCACGGAGTTACAGGTGATAAATGCGATGGTCAAAAGTAAACGTCATTAGCGGTTTATCTATTTATTGTAGTGTTTTTCATCTAAATGTTCAACTTCATGCACTAGACTAGGCATACTAAGTGCTCTCCCCAATCCTAGACTTTCACATTGCTTGTTTGTAATGGATGCAAAACAGTCTATTGCTGAATGTCTATGGAGGGACGAATGAAGCTGTCCTCCCGACCAGGCAACCCCATGTATTCTAGTAGCCTACATGCACATGCACACTGTTACGGGCAGTCGGACCCCACCCTTAACATAAAGGGGAGAAGCACACAGATCAGCTCGTATCAAAAATAGGGGTATGTTTATTTAACAGAATGGGTATCAAAATAATAAGTAGGTTAACAATAACTAGCAACTTCTGATGGCGGGCAGCTTTCTACTGCCGGGTGGGCGGCTAGGCGGAAGTCAATGAGACAGCAGGCTCGGATGTCATTCTCTGTGTGCGCCCCTTCAGGAGCGGTCCTAGAGTCCTTTTATAGCGCAGGTAGGCCTCGCTCAGGTGTGGCTCACCTGCAATTAAGTACAGGGGAAGACACTGCACCCAACAGGGGTCGCCAAACACATGAGCTGGGGGACGTAACACACACATAGTGCATAATTAAAGTACATGCACACATATTCCCTCACAGGATCAAAAGAGTATATATACTTATACATATCTGTGTTTATAGCCTCATTTATTGCAGGTGAGACATGGAAAAGCAGTTTTAGCAAAATGAGTTTTGCCATGTTAACCTATGGAGAGTGACTGCCTGTGGATGTGTGGATTTGGATGTGTGGAAAAAATTAGCGAAATAATATTTTGTATAGAAACATTATATCATTGGATACATGTATTATTCTAGCTATATAAATGGCATAGTGCATGGTATTTCCATAACCGCGAGATACAGCGCTTCACGATGACAGCAATGAGTAAGCTAGTTACAGACAAGACGCAATCTATCTGAATATCTTTAATCTATCTGAAATAACACCTATTTGAAGTAGGCCCATTATTCACGTCACATATTGTGTGTCATTAGTGTAGGCTACATACCTTAAACTGTAGGCTATGTTTAAACTGTATTTCGAGACTAATGTCGGCATTGCGACTTTCAAGTCGACACATCGAGATTAAAGTAGATATGATATTTCAATTTTATTCTCAAAATGTCGAGTTTAATGTCGACTTTAAAGTCGACACGTCAAGATTAAAGTCGACATGACATTTCAACTTTATACTCGAAATGTCAAGTTTAATGTCGACATGTCGACTTTAATCTTGCCATGGCAAAAATATTTTTTTTCTTCATGTGTGGCCCTAATACTCTGTCGTACAAGGCCCTCCTTATAGGTTCACTTATTTTAGCAACTTTTTCAGTGAAAAATGTTGCATAGTCATCTGCTGACAGTGAAGTAGCTGTGGGGTTGGTGGAAGATTGAGAAAAGACTTGAAAGTGGGAAAAAGTTTCAATAGATCTTTGTGGTGTTGACAGATGTGTGTGGTATTAGTATGCATGTTTGTGTTAGTGTGTGTGTGTGTCTGGCTGTGTGTCTGATGTTGTGAGTGGACATGACTTTATGATGGTATTTAAAGGAAAGCTTGGTAGAATTTCCCCCTCTGCTGGAGAAATTGTGCATTATGCTATTTCAAACTGTGGAAAAAGGTAACGATAAAGCACATGGATTTGTTTACAAACTAGCGAACGGTTAGCATAAGTTTGGCAGAACTATGTGGATGTGGAACTATGTAAGGACCCCGTTTACACGAGCATGTGTATTTTTATAAACGAAGACATTTCCCTATGTTGAGCCTTTCATTTAGACGCAAACGGAGAATTCGCCCCGTAAAACGGTTATCCAAAAAAACTCCGGCCAAAGTGTTTTTTTTTTTTTGAAAACTCCGTTTGGTTCTAAACTGTAGTAAACAGAGTTTTGGGCAGCCAACGTCACAGTATGCCACAGAAGTACACCAAATGTGCGACCAATGTTTACATTTACATGTTCTCACGTGCGACTTTTCAGGGTTCTGATTGGTTAATGTGAGCTTGAGCTTATCGTTAGACTGCCACTGTGTTTTGCCGTGCTCATGACAGCATGTATGTACACGGGTTCGTGTAAACACATTTTAAAAGTAAACGGTCTTGTGTAAATGCAGTTTTATTTGTAAACGTAGATGGCCAGATATTCGTTTAGGAAAATACCCTGCTTCGTGTAAACGTAGTCAAGGTAAGAAACACGATTTAAAACGAGTTTCTTGTTTCTCACTTCTCTTTCCGGGACGGTAGTCTCAATGTTGCAAGGTTGGTTTTTCGCCTGGGGGCGCTAGGCGCAGCGGGGAAAGTCACCATTTTCACCGGAACAGGACATTTAACCATCCAAATGATTTCTAAACGTGTTTATTACGTTGAAATAGTTGCCAGGTTCCCCTTTAAAGGAGTGTGTGTGTGTGTGGTATATTGACTCATGTTGTGTGAGTTCCTGTTGTTGATAGTGTGTGTGTGTGTGGTAGTGTTTTGTGAGTTCCTGGAGGGTATTCCATCAACCTTGCTAATGAAGGTGGCGCTTAACAGAAAAATAGCCTGGCTTGAACTAGCGTAGACTTTCACTTGGGGCTGAAGTTCCATTAACTAAAGTTAGCGGCATCTTGGCCTCGTTTATTCAAGCGCGGTTTAGGTCATCTCTGCTCGTGTACGAGGTAGAAAAGTAAACCAAAACAGTAGATTGACGAGAAGAGGATAAATGTCGTAAAAATAAGTCAATACTAGACGATCTGTTCGATTTGCAAGCGCCATCTACAGGATGTTCATCTAAAGTCGATGAAAATTTAACAGAGAAAAAAATAGATAGTGAATAATGGAAGCATACATTTAAAACAACAATGGTTTGAAATCAATTGTGAGTTTGATTGTCTTCACTCTTGAACAAAACCAGTGAATGAATAAATAGTAGTAAACTCAAAAACAACTTACAAAAACATATGGCTATTCAAAACTATCTATACGTTCACTCCAAATTTTGTTTAGGTGTAGGTGGTCATAAAATACATTATATCAACGTAATATAGCCTATTGTCTCCCATAAGTCCCAAAGTGTTTGAAATATTTATCTGAAATCCAATGGCTTTCAATTAGTTATTTAGGCCTAATATTTAATCTGTGTAAACACACAGTTGATTTGACATTCATGAACAATCAGACACATGAAGCAGTTTTAATTATTAGCTGCCTACAGGCTACATAATTATCCTTTGGCTTGCATCAGATATAATATAGCCCACTGGCAAAGCATAAATTTACTGTCACTGAACTGAACAGCCTACCAAATGTGCATGACCATTTATCAACATTGGGCTAGGACATGTCTTTCATTAAAGAGTATAACTAAAAATGCCATTTTCAAGGTGATAAGCTATGTAGCCTAAATACTTTGTATGGGGAGCGAACTTGTGAACACGCAAGAATTATAATTCCTTTCCCATGCTGTCTCGCTACGTGTTACACCATCACAGAACATAAATGACACAGAGTAGCGAGATTCCTAGAACCATACACATGTCAAGTGAAATCATTAAGTCGCATAATCTTCATAAATTAATTGGAGCTAGTGAATGTATAAATCCATACTCGGTGACACTGTCGGAAAAAACATTTCTAAAGGCCTATTCACACTAAGAACGATAACCATAAAGATAAAAGCGTTCACACTGAACAATGATAAACAAAGTCTTTCCTTGTGTTAATGAATGTGACGGTTAAAATTCAATGGGTTCTGATTGGCTATTAGCTTTTTATCGTTCTGAAAATCGCTCTGAAAGTGATCTCCGGTATCGTTCTTCATGCCGTTATCGTTATAGTTTATGTGTGAACGTCATCATTCAAATAAACGAGAATTATATTTATTTATCGTTATCGTTCTTGGTGTGAATGGGCCTTAATTCTATTTTTGAAGTTGTAGGCTACAGGTGACGAAAGCAAAGGTTGACGGAACCATCTTTTTGGACTCGTTTTCCAACTGATTGGGTTTTTTTTGCAACGCAGCCTAATTTAGCTTGAAAGTTAACCTGCTACAGACCAGGTTAGTTCTGTGGCATAAATTCCCCATAGTTACCAAGCTGGGATTCACATTAACCTCACTAATGGAATAGAACTCTCACTAAAATTAGCGAGACTTATCGAAATAAGCCAGGTTTGGCCCTGTTGTTGATAGTGTGTGTGGTATTGCTTTGTGAAATTATAATGCTAACTGAAATAACTTGTGAACAAGCAATAACTTTCCAAGACTATATTTAACTATTAAGCCGAGCTAAATTCGCAATCGCACTCAGTGCAGATTTTTTTTGTTTCGCAAAGCAATTCAAAACGGCCAGCTGGAATATGAATTTGCGAGTACAGTAAGTCTAAACACTTGTTAACCTCACCTTATCAAGTCTCATTTAACTCACCGAGGGCAGGAGAAAAGTAGCCTTATAAAATAACAATGTGATGTTTTACCTCAAGTCTTTATCAAGAGATACACTTTAGTATAACATATGGTATGTGTTTGTTAGCTAACATTTTCTTATTTTCCTTGGTCATTACATTACATTACATTACATTACATTTGGCTGACGCTTTTTAACCAAAGCGACTAACATGGTAAACAGTAAGTTTTTAGAACAATTCTCACAATTTTAGGACAGTTTAAAAAAAAAACATTAGAGTACAGTAAGAATAAGTGCGTCGGTGAGTGCTGTTTTTAACAGTTACTTGTCAGTTTAAAACGTGCTAGGATCAGTAAGACTTGTTGTAAGTGTTGCTATGAGAGTAGGTGTTCTCTAAAGAGCTGGGTCTTCAGGAGTTTTTGAAAGTGGAAAAGGATGTCCCTGCCCTTGTAGGAACTGGCAGTGTGTTCCACCAACGAGGAACAACAGATGAGAAAAAAGTTTGGATTGGCTTGAAGCGTACCGGTGGGTAGAGCTAGGCGTGGATTCGTCAGAGGAGGCGAGCGGTCTGGAGGTAGTGTAAGTCTGTATGAGGGCATTCAAGTAGGTGGGAGCAGAACCGGAGACTACTTTGTAGGCAAGCGTTAGAGACTTGAATTTGATCTTGCGGGCATGCATAGGTAGCCAGTGTAGCTGGATGAGCAGCGGGGTAACATGTGCCCTTTTGGGTTGGTTGTAGACCAGGCGCGCCCGCCCGGCGTTCTGGATCATCTGAAGTGGTTTCACTGCGCAGGCTGGGAGACCTGTCAGGAGGGCATTGCAGTAGTCGAGTCGTGAGATGACTATTGCCTGAACCAGAAGTTGGGTAGCATCTTGAGTCAAGTAAGTCCTGATTTTCCGTTATGTTGTAGAGTGCAAAACGGCATGCCCGGGCGACTGAGGCAACATGATCCGAGAAGTTTAGTTGGTTGTCAAGAACAACTCCTAGATTTCTTGCAGTCCTGGTCGGTGAAACAGACAGGGAGTCAAATTTGATGTTGATGTCGTGGTGTATGGTAGGTTTAGCTGGGATGACCAGCAGTTCAGTCTTTGAGAGGTTCAGCTGGAGGTGGTGTGCCTTCATCCATGTAGCTATGTCTGAAAGGCAATCCGAGATCCGTGCTGAAACCAGGGGGTCGTCAGGTGGAAAGGACAGATAGAGCTGTGTGTCGTCTGCATAGCAGTGGTATGAGAAGCCGTCTTGAACGGGATAATCTGTCCCAAGGAGGTGGTGTAGATAGCAAAGAGGAGGGGCCCAGCACTGAGCCCTGGGGACCCCTGTGGTTAGATGGTGAGGTGCGGATAGCTGACCAAGCCATGATACGTTAAACGAGCGTCCTGTGAGGTAGGATTCAAACCAGGAGAGAGCAGAACCGGAGATTCCCATTGATATGGTCATATCGCTGCTCCAGGCAGGCTATGCTCAACAGAAAGTGAGAGAGATAAAGCCCGCCCTCAGAAACAACTGATAGGTAGGTATGCAAAAATAGCACAGAGAGGCCAATCACTTGTCTGTCATTCTCTCTGTCTTGTCACTTACTCTCTGTCTATCAATCTCGCATGAAATCGACGATAGTCTCACTCCCCCCCACCCCGAAAAAACTCTTCGGATCTACACGATTCACGTGAATGACATATTTGGGTTCCAAATGGCGATTTTCGCCAAAAAGCGACTAGTTTGCAGGTATGAGGTGGGAGCAGCGGTGGCAGGACCGAGGGCGGCAGCTCCAGAGGTCGATGCAGTGGCAGGAGCGAGGGCATTAGAGTTAAGGCCTCCTCAAATTTCTTACGCATGTCCCTCAACAGAAGAGGGAGAGTGCGTAGAAGTGGTCTGCGGTCTTGAGGTTATGGCACATATATTGGCACATATCCCCTGAGACCACGGCACTGTGCACAATCTTTGCCTGGATAAAAAAAGAAAAAGATGCCTGAATATGTTAAGAAAGAGTGACTTGAACTTGACTCGCGTAAGCCAAGACGGCCGTCCGTATGTCGGTGAGGTTGGGCTTACCAACAAACCCCATCTCACTCCAAGTCTGGTGGAAGTAGACCCCCAGGTTTTTTGGGGCCGCCTGTAAAAAAAAAAGGTTGTTTCGTGATGTCCAGCCACCTGCTGAACCACTCGAACTCCCCCGACAGAAGGAGCAGCTGAGCGGCTCTCTCACACCTGTCCGCCACCTGCAAAACAGAGGACACAAAAACACATTGCTACCAGAGTTCTAGAAACCCCCATAATGTCAAATACAGAGCAGAAACAGAGTCCAGCAAGGCTTCATTTGAGAGTCTCACAATTTATGATGTAGTCGTCCCCGCATTGCGCTTTGGCCTTCGCGGACGCAACCTGGTCCACCGTCATGTTGCCCAGGATTTATTCATCATGCTCCGTTATTCTAGTCGGAGCTCATAGTGACCGTCCAAACATGAGTGTGTCTTTGGGCTTTAAAGATAATTACAGGAAATGAATTCACACAACACTGGAAATGTTTTGAACAAGAGTGTACATTTATTGAATGATTAACATAAAAAAATAAGACAGGCAGGCGCTGCCTCTCTCCCGCTGGCCCCTCGAACTCAGGGGAGATCCTCGTCTCTGGCGGGGAGGATGTGCAAAGCCTCTTCGTTCTGGTTCTGGATTTCAAGCTCTAACCACTGAGCTAACAGCCCAGGCTTCCAACTCAGCGGTTAAAAGCGTTCTTAAAGGTTAGGGCTGAGAGGATTTACACCAACTCAGCGGTTAAAAGCGTTCTTAAAGGTTAGGGCTGAGAGGATTTACAACGGCAACAGTTCGCCTCCGTTACATTTCCAATGGGCCAGTTAGCACGGTAGCCAGCTTTTTGTGTAAACTGGGCTGCTGTTTCACAGCCTTTTGCTTGTTGGTAGGCTAGTTAGTTCGCTAGAATTAATTAGACTGTCTCCTGATATCGCTTTTTGTTTATAGCCAAAAGAATTCCCACACGCTTTTCTAGCTGCGGGGCAGAGCAGCTGTATTGACTACTGAAGGGACCCAGGTGCGGTGAGCAAAGGTGTTTTAATTTAGCGACAGTACAGAGGGAAGATCCACAGACGTAACTCAGTACAGTCCAAGTTTGGTAACCAGGCAGGCAGGGATAAAACAGGCAAAAGTGTCCAAAGCACAATCCAAAAGGCAGGTCAGAAAACATGGTCCAAGTCGTAGCACAGGTCATTCAAAAATCAGAAAGCGACAATACAGTACCAAATACAGAATCCAAAATCACAGTTGGGAAAAACAATGGGTCATACACGAAATGCATATAATCACAACTTAGTATGTTTAACGAGTTACAAACAATACCTCACACTGAGGCCAGCCAAGAGAGTCTCTAAAATAGTCTACGGCTCATTAGTGCATTACTTTCAGCTGTTCAAAACTCCGGTTGGCTCTCAAGGGGGTGTGGTCAGCAGCGGGCTGTGAGCAGCAGAGACTGGGGTCACATTTACACATAGCCGGGTATTTAGAGAAACGAATATCCCCCTCCGTTTTCAATAATAACATTGTGCACACAACATTGTTTTCAAAAAACTTGTCATTTACATCAACCCGCATAAATACGCTGTCGAGCGCCATAATAACTGCCAAACCTATGGGTGGCAGTGAGGGAAAGGAATAAAGCCAAGCCAATCAAAATCTTCAGAATCGACACATCGATGTTGGTAGGCAATGCACCTGCGTCTTGGAAGGGAAAGCTGCAGTAAAAATGCTGACCTCCGTGCGATCCTTCGCCTCTGCTCCTCCATGTAGAGCAGTTGTTACAAATGGCCAGAAGCGTTTGCACAAAAGTAAAAATGAGTAGCACCTTAACAGCATCCATGATAATCCTGATCAGTAGTCAAAGAAACTGTAAACATCATCACATGACGTTAAGGATTTTCTGGCGCATAATGTGACATTTAAGAAGCTAAAACGCCGTTTATCCCTGTTGACACGGCAGCACATAACCGGCGTTATCAGAAATCTCCACTTTGGCCGGAGGTTTTAGAAATAATCGTTTTCTGTGATAAAAACGGGGTTTTGGTGTAAACGAGAGGCCAAACCGCAGGGAAATATCTGCGTTCTCCCTTTGTGTAAACGGGGTCCGATAAAGGCAATTCTATCCACTGCATTCTCCATTCTCCATCATGTCCGGCATCATTTTAAGTTAGCTTACAAAATCAAAAGTTTGGCATTGCTATGACGTCAGGTTTGAGTGTGTGACTTTTAATGGGAGCAAGTGAGGAGGAGAGAGAAATTACAAGAGAGTAACAAGCCTGTTCATTTAAAAATGGCATTGCTGTGCTACACAATACCGTGGGTGCATTATTTCCACCATATTCATATTCTCCTGTTTTATTGAGTGAGTCAGTTGTGTGAGGAGGAAAGGGTGAGGAAAGATGGAAGCTAGGAGAGGCCAGGCACTAGAAACATACACCTTGTTGCGAACAGCATCTTACTGCAAAACAACACTGTCATTCTTAAAAGTATCAATATAAAATTGGGAATTGTGATGTGTAATTTCAGGGCATTGCTGTGCACCGTTTTCGTTTTTTTTTGGGGGGGGGGGGGCTGATATAAAGCATTGTTGACAGTGTTCCACGCCAAACAAGCCGGAGTACAAAATAAACTTGGTGTACACCTTCATTAATGTTGATTTTCTCCCGACTGGAGGGTCATACTATCAAGCTAGGAGAGGCCAGGCACTAACAACACACGCCTTGTTGCGAACACACATCTTACTGCAAAACAACACTCTTATTAAAAGTAATTCTTAAAAGTATCAATATAAAATTGGGAATTGTGATGTGTAATTTCAGGGCATTGCAGTGCACCGTTTTTATTTTTTATTTTTGGAAGGGGGGTGGGCTGATATGAAAGCATTGTTGACAGTGTCTCGTTCTTGTTCTTCTGTCGAGTCGAGCAGCACATTCAGAGAGTAATTTTGTTTTGGTTCTGTGCGAGTTGCGTTAATCTATCTATGGTACCAGTTGTACGTTTTTTATAAGTGTCAACGGAAAGGCGGTGTAGGAGTAAAAAAACACAAACGCTAAATGAAGTGATTTTAAAACTCACCTGTTCTTTCACTCTCTCAATCACAGATGAATGTGAGTGTGTTAGGGGTGTCAAAAATCACGTTCGATTTTTGAGACATAAGTGTTAAAAAGTTGTAAAAATCGATTTTCTATGTCTAAAGACGTTTCCATTTTCAACTGCAAATATGGGCCAATCCACGGACAACTAAAAGGCATTACGAGGAACGTAAAGAGGGCACTTGAAGACGCACAAGCCAGCAATATTTCTGATGATTTATTGGTGTGAAGTTCCGTGCACAATGACAAACAGGAGTGCAACATTCTCGAAAAACAATAAGCAGAGTGGACTGCCATAACATCAGTGAAAAACATTACTGCAGGCTTCAACGTGGCTGTTTCCGATTAAAAATGTCAAACAAATTTAGCCTAACTCACGAATGCAGTTTGCATTCCGCTTTGTCCTTTTCCATATTTTGATCTACCCAAAACCCGAAGTGATTCCATATTGATGTCCTCAAGTTATTAGGGCTTATCACTTGTCTCTCTCATGTCGCACAGGTTCATTGTGTTGTCCTCCATTTGTTGGCAAAACACCAGCAGCACAGCAGCCGATTGAAAGTTTCCAGTGTGTGAAATTGGTGGGAATTTTCTTTTTAGCTTTCGCAATGCGTACTGCACTTTCGGAATTCTTTATTTTCATTTTCTGCTTGTTTGTGGGTTTTGTTACATCTATCTTTTTTATTTGTTTAATTTGTTTAAAATGAAGTGTGCATATTTGATTAAAATCGATTCCCTATTTTAGTTTTCAGGACTTGTGTTGGTTTCCAATTGATTGTGCAATCGATTTTCAAACGTCAAGTGACAGCCCTAGTATGTGTGTGTGTGTGTGACACTGTAATGTGTCCTGTGTACAAGGCTGCCTAAAAGTGATGATTTACACGTCTCTCAGTTCGATCCCTGTTTCTGGGTAGTGACAGTAACTTCTATCTAATTTTGGGCGAAAAGGTTTTATCTGGAAAACTAAATGAACAGCAAGCAATTTCAAAATCATGTCACCTGTCATGTGTGTGTGTCTGTGATCCGGTGTTCCAGTTTAGATGGTGAGCAGTTTAACTTGTGATATTTGCATAAAATCTGTGAATATTCAACAAGACTCTGCCTACTTGTTAACAGCGCTGTGAATATTCAACAACACTCTGCCTACTTGTTAACAGCGCTGTGAATATTCAACAACACTCTGCCTACTTGTTAACAGCGCTGTGAATATTCAACAAGACTCTGCCTACTTGTTAACAGCTTTGCTCTGCCTCCGCCCCTCGAGTGCCGGGAGATTCATATTTTCACAAGCCCACAGTGAGACAGAATACAAAGAAAGATCTTGCCGAAAACACGCGGAAATCACCGGTTCATGTATAATGCATGTCCGCTTAAGCATTATCCACACAAAATGCTCTGCAAACTGCAAAGTGTCAAAGTAAAACAACGAAGGTTTTGTTGGGTTTCGAACATAAGTCTCGCGGAGGCAAAATGTACATTGCATCAGCACTACCACTACACCACAGAAAGACGAGCAGTCATTTCAATGCCATCATCAACCATCATTAATCTATAGTGCTAGTCTACTAGCTAGCTACCTAGCTACTGATATCCTGTCCATGTTAACTGGTGACATGACACCGAATGCAAGCCTTGAATAATGCAGATTAATTTTGCCTCACATACCAAAACAGTTACAACAAACTGCATGCATGACCCCACTTCAGACGTTTTTTTTTGTGGTCAGATTATACATCGTGATTATAATGCGCAAAAATAATGATCACGTGTGGGCCTCGAACTGCTCACTAAAATGGCAAGTTAGCAGTTAGGCCACCCTGCTAACCAGTTGCACCACTGGTTATTTTGCATCTCTATGATAGCATGGTGTTCCCATTAAATGAATGGGTACGCCTATGTTGTCTTGTGACAGTTTATTTGTCAATCGATCAAGATATTTATTATAGCAAACACATGTAGGCTACGTGAATGTTTCGCAACAGGCTGCTGAACGAGCAGTAGGTTAACTATTTTCTAATTGTGGGAATCTGAAACAGCATCATCTATCATCAAACTCTCTCGGTAGCTACTGTCGTGGAAAAAGTATCCACTTTCCGAACCTCCAACCCAATTAGCACTCTGATGTCAAAGACCCGCAGGAGAACACCAAGACAAGAGATGTTGAAGACTGTTGATCCTTTATTCGGCCAGACATTGCAGTGAAAATACATTCCAAACAGCGTCAGGACTGGACCGTCAGGCAATAAGCGATGAGTTGCAGCTGCCACCCCGATGAGATCTGATCTGAGTGTGCCTGTGCTCTGTCTTTTATACTCCTGGGGGCCTGGGAGGCGTTTCCATCACCGGGAACGTCACCAGGCCCCTTTTAGCCAATCAGAACGTTTCGGGACTTGAGATATTGGTGGAAAACCCCTCTCATCTGTACATTAAAAAATGTGTGTTGCTGGGCAGAATACATGTAGTCAAGTTCTATGTGTAATCTGTTGCCAGGCAGGGTATGTGTTTGTTTGGTTCTATGTGTCACCTGATTTCTCTTTCCCTCCGGGAAATTCCTGCATTTCTTAGCCCCCTTTGTTCCTGGCCATCTGTGTCTCTTAGCCCTCTCTTAGCCCTCTTTGTTTCTACCCTTCTGGAAAGTCCCTATCCCGTTTACTTCACTTCTTGGCCTTTGACGGTTCAGTCCCATGACAGTCTCATGCAGTCTCATGACTTTCAGTAATATTGAACATATGCATCACCAACACTCTTACAGTAAATGGAATCATTTCTAATAAACTAATGCATGCAGTATAATGTCCTAGTAAAATCACCACACTACATCAAAGTTTTGTTATCCATAAATATGCTACCATGATGACCATTTTCTGTCGTCAAATTAGGACCAACAAATTAAATAATATAAGTCTAACTCAGAAAAAAAACATTTCATATGATCACTTCAAATCACAGCTTACTGCATAACTTCACCGAGACTAAGATAACAATAAGTTCTGATAACTTTTGCACATGACTGTGTTTTATAGTATTAACCCCCAAAATGGAATAAAGTGTTAGTGGGGACATGTCAGTTTGTTGTACATCAGGTTTGGTATGTGAGGCAAAGATGAACCTACTTCGTTGTTTTGAGGCTTGCATATGCCCATGTTAAATTGTGATAGCACCAGTTAACATGGGCGTATATTTGTCACATATGTTAATTAACTTTGACTAAAAGTGCAATATATACATACAAATCCTGCATTGATTTCAACGGCTCGTAGTGTAGTGGTATAGACGATATAGAAGCTAATCCGATCCTCTTTCTTGTCCATGCGTGGTTCGAATCCCAGCTAGATCGCTAGTTTTATTTTTTTTCCATTCATTCAGTATGTCATATTTGTGGATAATGCTTAAACGGACATGTTTTAGACATACACTGGTGATGTTTTCAGCGATATCTGTTATATTGTCTCACTTGCAAACACTTTGTGAAAATGTAGCCTAAACCTGCACTATCAGAGGCAAAGCAGATTAAGAAGTAGGCAGGGTCTTGTTGAATATTCACTGATTTTATGCAAATATCACCAGTTAAACTGCTCACCATCTAAACTGGAACACCGGTTCTTGACACTATGGAGCTGCAGGAGAACATCTGGACGTCACAAAAGGTGTGTGAGTGTACGTAACGATAATCATGTTGTAACCAGGCATCAGAGTTGTGCTTATGCCTAGAAATTATGAGAGTGTATAATCTGACTGACAACAGCCATGAATATCGACTTTAGTGGGCTGTAATGATATGCGATTTGAAACCTAAATCTTGACACGCAAATCGTCGTGACTCACATTTGTTTAAAAACTCTTCCATTCAAGTTGACTGATCATCTCAATACCAACGTTTCACAAAAGGGCCTGTCCCAAGGATATCAAGTATTACCTTGAAACTTAAACACACATAGGGAACAGTCCAATCAGTAGACTATGATAAGCTAGCCAACTATGCTACTTTGTTTACATTATGTGACCCTGCAAGGCGAAACCAGCCACTTTGCGCACGGTGCTATTTTGAGAAAATCCACGATAAACAAATGTACAGGTTAAAATGTCGAATTTCATGTTTTCGCATAATTCGTCAGTATACAGTCTACACTTTAATATTATGAACAAATTTCATGGTAAAACATTTAATTTTGACTGTTTAACCCTCTCTGTAATAACAGTGCCCTCACACTATCACACGTGACAATTTACTTAAATAGGTGATTTTCTCTTCTGGCGTATCGTGACTAGCCTGGTAAGGGAAGTCTTCCCGAATGTCCGGCCGATAACATGGGCGCGCTGCCGTGCAAAGGCAAAAGGCCGTAACTTCAATTTTATCAAAAATGAGTTTTTGTCATTTTTGGAACAATGGGCATCAATTTTATCATGTGGACAAATATCTTGAGTCAATTTTGTTGTTTTCTTATCAAAATAAGATGCTGTTTTTGCCGTAACTTCAAAAAGCAGAGGGTAAGCCAAGGCATAGCCCGTAACATCAGTTGTGGTTCTTTAGCTTTGTTTCGCGGCTCTATAGAACGCTGGAATTAAGTTACAGTGCACCGTAATTTCAGCGCAGCAAACCATATTAACATTGGTGGTGGGTAAAACACAGGCAGAGTGTCTTATGCCTATGTATGTAGGCCTAATTGAAGCACTTCAGCCACACTTCAATAAAGTGAAAAGAAAATGTTGCAGTGGTTGTTTTACTATCTAGCATTAACTACTTCAGATTTTGTGAAATTCAGCTAGGATGTAGCCTAGTTAGCTAGTTAACTGTTCCTGATCCACAAATAGCCTACATGATAGATGTTGTGCCAGGCAACTGTAAGACACCATAAATGTCTCAAAGCCTGGATACTATTAACTAGTAGCCTAGTACACGTTTTCTCGTGCCATACAGGGTGGCTAGCTGCCTGCCAATCTGCAAGTCCACTCACTGGCAGAAAACAAAGCGAGTGGGTTGGGGGCGCCACGATACACCTCCCGTCCCTCCCGGCCCGAGGAGAACATGTCGCACACAAACTAACCCAGCAGATAGAACTTAGATCGCAGCTTACCTTTAAAAAAATCCATGGAAAACAACATCCACTGAGAAGACAAATCCATTGTTTAAATCCATCACAAGTTTTCAGCAAGCCCATTCGCAATATAATTATGTGCAGGCTAGCTAGCCTAAAATCTATCAAAGTGCAACGTTGTTCGGATGTTGTCATTCAATTTTAAGTGTCGCTATGAGTAAGCTATTAGCTAAAGCTAGACAGTGTTGGTTGCAAAATATTTGACTCCCATCCGAACAAAACTACACAGCATGTCCTTAAGTCGATGTCCCTTTAATTTGTCAAGAAAGAAATCCAATCAATATGTGACTCCTCCGCCGCCCGCACGACACAGACAGTAAATTATTATGTGTCCATGAGTAGCAAAATTCCTGTAATTGCATACGTTTCCAATGGCATTGGCTTGGATCATGTTGTGGCTGTTTTTTGGTTTTCTGGCTCTTAAAGTGTTATTTTACTTAAATTAAGTACAACGATAAAGTTTTAAAATGTTCCAGTGTAGCCTTCTCATTATTTTGTATTTTGTAATATTCTGTTGATGGAGGCCTAATATTAAGCCTTACTAGACAAAACTCACTAAATGTTATCTTAAGGCTATCATTGTTATCATATAAATGTTTCTATAGAGTGATAAAAGTCCAAATGGTCAATAAATTAGAAGTTAAGGTATTTTGCCTTTGTATGACCCATTATTGTTTTGCAGATAATGCAAAAGCAGAATACAGTAACTTCCAAATAAGGGTCAAAGGTCAAGTTTGAGCTGATTTTTTTTCCATGTAGATACATGTATTCATTATGACAATTACTTGGCAAATTTTCAGTGTCCTACCTATCATACAATTGGCTGGACAACAAAAAAACTTTAAAGTCATTTTTCTCAGTTTCACACTCTGGGGAGTTAAGGTCTTTTGCCTTTGTAGGGCAGCGCGTGTGACGTATGTCCCCGAGGTGGCCCCAAATGCAATGGGGTGAACTTGGGAAACTTTTGTCTGCCATTTAGGACCCCAACTGCCATATGGGTCGGACTGTGGGGAAACCTTCGGACACATAGGAAACCATGTTACCACCTGAAATCCTCCCGGGGGAGCTCTAAAGCCACAATAAGCTCAGGGAGACATCCGGGACACCTTCGGACAACTGGGTTCTTGGTTCTTCTTATCTCGAGGGCAAGGGACTAAAATCACCTTTTCAACCTCTCAGCGAGCTCTGGGCCACGGGGGGGATTCTACCTGATGTGCCAAATGTCTCTTGAGGGCCATTTGGGCTACCTTCTGCCATCGCATTTTCGGATGGGGGTGCATGGAGCTGCCCATCCCCCAACCCCCAGGGACATTTGGGGCTGTCCCAGATGTCCCAAAGACTGATAATGCGCCAGGAGGCCTGCCGAAGCCCCTGCTTTAACCCTGTCGCTACCAAATCAACAGGGGTGCCTAGTAAGAGTCTGAGGGTCACCAAAAAGTGTCTCTCTGCGTCCTAAAAGCGCCCCCTGTTTTAGGTACTCCGATCGGAGCGGCGTTCGCCGAGGGCTCCGGCGGCTCAGAGTCCAACACCAAGCTGGCTGGAAAACTCTGTACGAGGCACTTTGACCCCAGGAGCATTTTAACACATATTTGACCTCGTGACCTCATACTAGACCCCCAGGGCTGTCTCTGTGCAAAGTTTGGTGTCTCTAGCCCCTGCTGGGGAGGAGCTGTGAGCCCTAAAAGATGTGTGCCAGATATTTCAATGTGCCCCCCCTCACCTACCCCAAAATGCAGCTAGGTTCCCAAATGTCCCTTGGTTATTGCCCATCAAAAATCACAGTTGCTTTGGTCTGATCAATATGAAATCAACATATGTTTAACAACGGGATGGTATGAACAAGATGGACTCGGTTGGGCGTCGGTGGGTTATTGTCAGAAGGAGATAAGTGGCCTGAAACGTACAAGGTATCCCTCTTCCTGCTGGCTAACGCTAGGTGCTAGAGGGTCGGGACCAAGACACAAGGCACCGCCTCAAGGCCCCCGACAAATGTTCCAAAGCTGGAGTCTCTGAGTCACCCACAAGAAAAACCACACAGGAAAGACATACAAAAAGTTGACCACTTACAATTCAGAGATACCATTGAGGGTGTTAGCATGGTGCTAGGAGGCTGAAACTCGGGTGAGACCATCGGCCCATGACCCCCATGAAGCGAAGTTTCGTCCCTCTAGCTGCAGCACAAAGTCTTGTGCCAGCAAAAATGTCTTAATTTCCTAAATGGCCAGAGACATTTGGTATACCTGGGTCAGGGACATTCGGCATACCATTTTGGGAAATCTGAGAAACCAAGGGACATTCGGCATACCATTTCCCAGATGTCTCTGGCTATTAAAGGAAGCCCCAAAGCAAGACCAAAGCAAGTTTCAAAAACACACACATTTATTACAACACACTCAACAAACAAACCACACACTGATCAAATCTCTAACAAAACTCTAAACTAATTCTACACTATACTAATCTAAAATTTAAAAAAATGTAAAAAGTTAAAAAATCCAAGGGATGGGGGCAGGGTTAAGGACTGGAGAGAGGGGAGCGGGGACAGGAAGCCAGGGGGGAATCCAAGGCGCCGGGACTGGCGCGGCTGCCGGCTTCAGGCTCCATGTCCCTGCAACCCGGCTCAGGCGCACCAGGGGTGCCGTATCCGGAGTCAGTCTGCAGAAAGAGTGATAAACAAAGGGTTAGCAGGAAAGGTCAAGCAGTCAGAGACAGAGAGGTGGAGATATGTCGGTGCTGGACTTAGCCTTTCCTTGGCCGCCTCCTCGATGGAGCTGCCGGACTCCTCATACGGCACCTCCTGGTCGCTGGAGCTTGAGAAGGAAGCCCTCCGCTTCCTCGTGCCCAACATGGAGCTGCAGCATGCTGCCAGGTAGGCCTCAAGCGAAACGCTGGCGGCGGCAGGCTGAGGCTGGCTGACGCTGGCCAAGGCTTGGCTCCTCCGCCGGGAGGTTTCAAGCTCCCGGCAGAGGGACCTCACCTTGGCCTTCCAGTGTCTGCAGTCTTGGCAGGAGGCTGAGGCGGTGGAGGAGGAGGGGAGCTCTTCTAGGTCCAGCTCGGAGACCATTGGTGGTTGGGGTCTCGTCGATCTTAAAGCTCCGAGCTGGCTGAGCCTTCCGCCTTTTCGTCTCCTCCACCAGGCGTAGTCTCTCCACCGCCGTCATCTCAGGGTGCCCGCTTGATAGGTGCTTATCTAGTCTTGAGCTCCGGTAAGGGCAGCCTGGCAAGGGGCAGGGCTCTGTTCTAATGAAAATTCTGCCAGTCCCCAGCTGGAGCAGGATGGCCCTCTCACAATGATTGGTGATGTGGTGCCCGCGGGTCAAATGGTTGGCCAAGGCGGCATAAAGCCGCTGGCATATCGGACAGAATGCTGACTGCTTCTGTCTAGCCATGGTCCAATCTGAAAAATATTTGAGTCAGCCCCTTTTATACCGTGCTCTGAAAAATATTTTTGCACGGTTAAATCATCTAATAATTTTTACAAAATACTTTGCACGGGACGTAAAATTTGTCGGCCGTTTTTGTGTCATGACACATGTATTGTGTCATGACATTGCGGATCTTTGATCCGTGCACCCTCTTGGCGTAACTGGACACCGCCATTCTTATGTCGGTGTAGATGGGCCTCCGCCCATGCTAGGCGGAGATGGCTGTTCATATCCTTTGAAGGACCCCTGCCTGAAGTGAAAAAGACCAGCCTGTTGTCCTTTCGAGGTGGGGGATGGGCCGTCCCCCTCATGGCCACCCAGTCCCGCAGCCACTGACATTCCTCCGGCCAGAGGAAGAGCTGGGCCGCGCCGAAGGAGCGCGCCGTCTTGTGGTCGTCCACCTGCGGAGAGAGGAAAGATACAAAGCGCCATGAGACGTGTGCAATGCGGCGATCAAACGCGAACCGAAGGAGACGGGGCAGACGCTTACATTGACGATGTAGCCCTCCTCGATGCAGCCCAGCAGCTCGGCCTTAGCCACCTGCTCCAGGAGCATGTTTGTGATGACGCCGGGCCGGTGCCCGTGAAGGCTGACCACCCACGTGGCAAAATACCCGTAGAACCTCTGCCTGTTGCCTATGCGGTTGTCCTCGGCTAGGGCTTCTGAAAACACAGAGAGGGTGCACGCAGAGGTTAACAAGCGCTCCCGCAGGTGGGTGTGCCAGCGGTAGCATGCTAGATGTCCCTTAGTTTCTTAAATGTCCCTAGCTCCCGGTAGCCTGCTAGCTAGCCTGCAGCTTCTCCACCCAGCGCCTCAAGCCGCCCAGGTTGTCAAGAAAGAGACAATTCCATATCTCTTTTTTTCTTTGAGCCAGGAAAAACAGGAAAGACCTCACCCTTGAGACTTTTGAGAGCGCCGTCTCCCTCGCTCTGCCGCTGCTTGCTGTGCCCGTATGGTGGGTATTCTGCCAGGTAGGCCTCGATCGACTCTGGAAATTTGATGTTTCGCAGGCCTGAGGCACGGCCCTTTCCCTTTGAGACATCCTCGAATTCTATCTCGGTCGTGGCGGCGGCTGTTGTGGCGGTGGCTAGCTTGGCAGCGGCTAGCTTGGCGGCGGCTGGCGTGGCGGCGGCTGTTGTGGAAATTGGCTCTTTCTTGACAACCTGGGCTGGCGCTGTTGGCGCGGCGGGCGATGGAGCGGTGACGTTTGGCGCACGCTGGCGGCGGCTGGTGGCCCCTCGCTGACCCCGGCGGCGGCTGGCGTGGGCGTCTTCGCCAACAACCCGGACGGCCCAGGCTGAGGCTCAGGCTCCTCCTCCTCTGAGCCTTCGGGCTGCGGCGGCTCGACGTCAGGCTCGGCCGGCTCCTCCTCCTCCTCCTCAGAAATCGGCGCTCCTGGCTGAAAAGACAGACGCACAAACACGCATTGTTTAGAAAAGACAAACGCACAAACACATTTTTTTCACAAGGTCGATGATGATGTCAATGGCTAAGGGAAATCTGGGAAACCAAGGGACATCCGGCATACCATTCTGGGACACGCCTCTTTCCTAGATGTCCCAAAATGGTATGCCGGATGTCCCTTCGTTTCCCAGATGTCCCTTGGTCATTGACATTAGCCATTGGACACTCACGTTCAACCGCCTCAGCCGTCTGGCCAAGGCTCGGCTCCTCCACCGGGAGATCTCAAGCTCCCGTCCGAGGGATTTCACCTGGGCCTTCAGGCTCGCGTTCTCCCGCCTGACCGCGGCACATCCTGGCTCTTGACACTCGTCCGGGCCGCCTTCGTCAGCGACGACCTCGTCGCCCTCATCGATGTCGAGCGTCGACACCATGGGTGGTTGGGGGTTGGAGGCTCTGAGTAGGCTCAGAGCCTTGATGCGCTTGACGTCTGCTGACAACTTCTCCCTCTCTGCCGTCGTGAGCTCAGAATGGCCGCCTGCCAGGTGCTTATCCAAGCGTGAGCTTCGATAGGAGCAGCTTGGCACTGGGCAGGGTTCTGTGTGGATGCGTATCCTGCCCGTCCCCAGCTGGAGCAGGATGCTCCTCTCCGTTGAGTTGGTCACCTGGTGTCCTCGGGTCAGATGGTTTGCCAGAGCGGCATAAAGCCGCTGGCAGATGGGGCAGAAGGTTGCTCTCTTGGTCTGCGTCATCCTCTCCTCTGAAAAATATTGCTGCAGGCCCCTTTTATACTGTGCTCCGAAAAACTTTGCACGGTCTAACTTTCTTCTATTTTTTGACCTTGAACATTTTTGACCTTGAGCTTGAAATATTTTTGCATGGTGTTTTGCTATTTCCTAGCCAAAGGCTAACTGTCATTTACCTTTGAAAACCTCAGGTAATTACATGTTTTCTGTCATTTACCTGTGATTTACCTCAGAAAACACGCTAAACATCAGCTGATCGGCTTGAGCTCCAACTATGTCATATAACGGGCCGAGGTGGACCGGATGACGCGCGTTAGAGACCGAGGAACAGGGGGGCCAGGAGTCAGGTCTGTGGGGCCCAGTGAGAGCTCCAACTCCTTACCCAAATCATACGCACAGCAAATCAAACGCACAGCAAACACAGATGCATATATTGAAATGAGAAGATACATGGAGGAAAAGGTGATCCCAAGGAGTGAGGACCCTTTGATTTGGTGGAGAAAAAATGAAGCCACATTTCCACTGCTGAACAAAGTTGCGAAAAAATACCTCAGAACTGTTGCAACGTCTGTTCCAGCAGAGAGACACTTCTCTAAAGCCGGAGAAATAATTAGCCAGAGGCGCAATCGTCTTAACCCTTTAGGCGCCAGAGGTTTTTTTCCGAAACGATCAATTTTGACATCTTCATTTCAAAAGGCTATATCTTAAAAGTGATAAGAGATAGAGACTTTCTGTAAATTAGAGAAATATTAAGGATGACCCAAAGTGTATGTAAAGATTAAATGTTTATATCTAATTTGCATATTATGACGTCATATGGTGGCGGCCATCTTGGATTATAGAATTTTCATGAAAAGTTGCATGTTTGAATGATAAAATGCACCACTTCTTTCCCCCCAAAATGTCCCTCACCTTCTGTATGCTATATTGCACAATACTGAATGCTCAGGTAAATAGTAAGTAGTGAACAAACTGTGTAAATCATTACTAATAAATGGCAGAAACAAACCAAATGCATGTAGCGGTAGACTGGCCTTTTGCTGTAGAGATTTTCCATTTACTACATACAGTAGGCACTCTGATTCCATGTATGGGGCACATATATATTATTCAGATGACACACAAACACAAGTAGACAAGACCTGTTTAGTTCAAAGCTCATTTGCCACGGCAAGGCACAGATCAGGAGTGAGATGACGAGACAAGACAAGAGACAATGTTAGTATTTTTTTCTTTTTGTTGTTTTTGTTGATGTTTTTTTGTTTTTTTTCTTAGCTGACAAAGACACACACATCACAAGGACATGAACACACAAAAAGGAACACATAGTGTACTGTATGTCCTAAATGATCAGGGAAGTAGATAGCAAATCAACAGTGTAAATCATTACTAAATGGCTGACTTTTTTTTTTTTTTTTGTAGCAGGCCTTTTGCTGTAGAGATAATGACTCCCTATCCCTATCCATACAGGGCCGGCATTCCCATCATCTTGTGATAGACTATGCATGACCTAATGTGTGTGTGTGTGTGTGTGGGGAGAGGGAGAGAGCGTGTCACCACCTCCACCATGCGAGCAGCATGGCCAGATCTGCCTCAGCCGAAAGTGGAGAGAATTTGCCTTCGGACTAGGCCTACTGTCATTCTCATTGCGACTCCCCACACTGCCACAACGTTCCCCCTAACTGTCCTATGAGCACTTCGACCTCGTCTAACATACCCAGTGGCATTAGACAAAGGCTCCACCACGTTACTGTCGCCGCGATTGTGGAGAGGCACATGTTCAGAAGACAGAAGCTAGCGCTATGGATATTAGGCTACCTCCAGCCTCGTTCGCCACACCACTAACACCCTGCTAACTTCCCAATGAACACTCCGAACCCGTGAAACATTATTCCCACCAGTGACATTGGGCAAACGATTCAACGTTTGTGCTTGGTGTAAGCTAAACTATGGAGTAAACTCTCACTTTGTCCAGCTGCATCATTGCAAGGCAGGGACGCATCTGAAGCCTCACTAAACGAATCACCGTCATTTTCTGAAGGCAGATATTCCCCTTCAGAATCAGGGTCCGCGAATAGAAGACCCAACACTTCATTTCAGGTAAACTTTTTTTGATGCCATTAGGCGATAATCTAATGCAAATACCGCTGACGCTTGACAATATCGCTCTGACAAAGTGGCTCACACGCACACTAGCTCCGGTATTTCATGCACTGATTCAATGCGCTGTAGCTAGAAAGTTTTGTTTAAAGCGTGTCCTTTTTTCGACTCGGGGATGACGTATGACATGTCTGCCATCTAGTGGAGTGGAAGTCGAACGAAATATGACACCCTATTTGACTAAATCGGCCGTTTTATTCAGTACCGCATCTTGTCGACTATAGTCGCCTGTGGCGCCTAGAGGGTTAAAGCAGAAAATGTGAATATGATTTTCTTTTTCTTTTCTGAACACCAATCTGAGAATTCAGTAAAGTGTGACGACATATCCCGAGTGCACTAAAGGTGTGATGGTGTCAGCCATTTTTCTAGTTAATTTGACCAAGTTCATTTTCTCAGGGCACAACTGTCTTTCTTATGCAGGTTTATACGATAAGGAAATCCTAGTTTATTATGATCTTTATGACCTCTTGTTTTTGCTTCAGTGAGGTGTTACATGTTTAGTTCTACAAAGAGGTTCCAAACATAACATTGTTATGATATAGTAGTTGTTTTTGTTTGTTTTGGGTTTTTTCCTATTTTTTTTACCAAAATTGGTCTTTTTTCTTTTTTTTTAGAAATAAGAAAAGTGAAAATGTGTATGTTTTTGTTCATTTTTTTTGTTTTTGTTTTCATATTTAATTTATTTAATTCATATTTATGTTATTTATTTTATTTTGTATTTTATTATGCATTGGCCATAATAAATGTTGTATAAATGGTCTGTAATTGACTTGTGATTTGTCTTAAATGTAATAATATTTCTTACTGACAAAAATATAATAAGTATCGGTATCGATATCGATGAAAATGCAAGAAAAAGTATCAGTATCATATCGAATCCTAAAAGTGTGGTATCGCCCATCCCTACTGCAGACAGTGATAGAGCAGGTCGGAAAGTTTGTTGGAGTGAACACAAGGCCAGTAGTTGACCAGCTCTTCGCCCCACCTGAAGGCAGAAAGCGCAAGTTTGAGAGAGGTTCCCCCCTGAAGGCAGAAAGCTTAAGTTTGAGAGAGGTTCCCCACCTGAAGGCAGAAAGCGCAAGTTTGAGAGAGGTTCCCCACCTGAAGGCAGAAAGCGCAAGTTTGAGAGAGGTTCCCCACCTGAAGGCAGAAAGCGCAAGTTTGAGAGAGGTTCCCCACCTGAAGGCAGAAAGCGCAAGTTTGAGTTTGGTTCCCCACCTGAAGGCAGAAAGCGCAAGTTTGAGAGAGGTTCCCCACCTGAAGGCAGAAAGCGCAAGTTTGAGTTTGGTTCCCCACCTGAAGGCAGAAAGCGCAAGTTTGATTATGGGATGAGATTAGGGAGATGAGATTATGGGATGAGATTAGGGAGATGAGATTATGGGATGAGATTAGGGAGATCCACAGGGAAGGGTACTGCTGCAAAACCTCCACAATAACTGCTTAGCTAAATAGTAAAACTTGTAATCTGCTAATTTCTGCTAAAAATAAAAGTTTTGTACCTGCTTCAATGAAATAAAGAGAAAATAAAAGCTAATAAATGTACTCTGTTGAAAACAAAATAAAAGGTTAAAAGGTAGTTTCGAGTGAAAAAGACATTATTAAAATTAAGGACCCAAAAATTGCGATGGAAGTTGTGGTGTTTTTAGCTGTTTGTTGCGAAGAAATTGCGAGAGGAAGTGAAAATTGCAAAAATAGTTGAAATTATTATTTTTTAATTGAGGGTAATTAAGGTTAGTAAGACCAAAATTACACTGATCATCTTGATGCTTATTAAAAAGGATAAGTAAAGGTACATAGTAAGGGTTACTTTGACTAGGGTAATTCACAAAGCAGTATAACCTTTCGTAGAACTATTCAAAAAAGACAGCCCCCTATGAGATGGCATAATGTCATATGTTTCAATACATTCATATATGTTGTAATTCATATTAAGTTCATATCTTTTTAATAATTCATATTCTGTGACTTGCATAATTACTAATAGCCAACTAAGAATCTAGTAATTTCATATTGATTTAAACTATTAGACTACACTTTTCTTTAGTGTTATTACATTGGTGGTGTGTATGTCTAATTGACTGCCTACAACTTTAAGGACGTGAGAGTAGCGTAATAACAAATCTAAGTGGATTGGAACACTTCCATCTCACTGTGTTCGGCTACGATTGGAAATAACTTTTTGCATAGTGCATTACAATATGTGGATAGAATTCGGGATGTTTTCTATGTCATTAGTTAAAATAAATGTTAAAAAAGAACTTGTATGAAATCATTCTTGGATCATAGAAGAGGTAAATGTCTTACAATGTTATTCATTTCTATGATTTTGGTAGCACTGCACTACACAAACTGAGCCCACAAGCTAGCAAACAAGACACGAGCTAAAAGGACATCTCCAGGTGTAAACGTTTGCCAATGGGTTGCATATTGTAGCCTACTCAAATGTCAGTAAACCAAGTAGGCCTTAATTAACTTACTTTCATAGCTTAGGCAGGTTAGCAACACTAGGTTGAGATGACAGATGCAAGTTAAGCAGATCATTAACGTTAGCCTTCTATTTATTGTCATCAAAACTACAGAGGAGTGAACAAGTTATAGGGCAGTCTCTGGTGTCTGCAGAAGTGAGTGTGGCATCTGAGTCAATATTCTGCGCGAAGGACTGATGTGGCAGGTGAAATTTTACGGGAAAACCATGATGATTGGTCAAATTTGCGAAAAAGTTGCAGTGTTTGGACAAAATTGCGAGGTCGCCCAGAATTCACAAGGATTTGCTGAATTTGCGTTAATTGTTGCGATCGCAACATCGCAAATTCCTGGAGGGACTGGTAGACACAGGTGCCGGAACCGAAGCGACATAGACTTTACAGCAATCGACTTGATAGCCGACTGGAATCCCCACACTCTACAGGGAGAGGTACAGGAGGAGCCACAGCCCCAAGCCACGACCAGTGAGGAGGGCGAGACGTTAGACGAACCAGAAATAAAAGAAACGTGGACAATAAAGGTCACTGAAGACGGAAATAGCGGGTGGGGAGTAATCGCTGTAAACGACAAGGGAGAGGGATTTGAAGGAGGAAGAGGCGAGCTCCCCGCCGTCCTTGAAGATTGGGGGGACGTGAGAGACGCAGTGCTATATACACTGCTATATACAGTTAGCGACCTCCGCCTGGACTGGGAAGAAAAGGACCAGAACAGGTGTCAAAGGGAATGAGACAGGCGCTTTGAGGAGCACTATCTTTGGTTCTGCTGCCCTAGGGAAGGAGAAGAGGGATACACCCCTCGAGTGAGAGGAGATGACTTGCCCACTTTTAGCGACTATTTAAGGGAAGAAAAGGAGGATGGCAACCAGGGTAATGACACCCTTGGAGGAGGTTGTAAAGGAAAACGCTGAAAAGAACATAAAAGGCATCAACCATAAATGGTTCTTGAGATACAAAGGAGATCACACATCATGGCCAGTTGATAATGGCTGTCATGTTATGGACGAAACCTACTAGCTGTTAGCCAATCAGAGTCAAGCAGCTTAGCTCGTTGAATATTAATGAGAACTGGCGCGAATCGAGCTTCATACAGGCTTTCAATATCACACTAGAATGGCTTGAAACAAGGTAACCAAGGCATGTTTTCCACAAAAAATGTTACAGAGTCCATGGTAGAACTTCAGACATTACCACAAAGTAATGAAATACGTGTGGCAGGGCATCTTTAAAACTATTGAATCCGCCCAGAGCCACTCTGGATTTGCCATAACCAATCGCTAACGTTTGGCCGTGACGTGTGAGCACAATAACTTAATTTAGTCCATTTTACCGAAGTGACTGGTTTCGCCTTGCAGGGTCACATATTTCCAGGCTTCAACCAGACAGCTGAATTAAAGAGGTAGAGTTGTAATAAAATTAGTAGGCCTAAGCTATAGGCTAATCTACAGAAAGTGTGCTGTCATAAATATCAGACATTCAGTAAAATCTTCTAATATCAGGATAGAAAATAATACAGATATATTAAATTGTAATTCTCTGGTGTTAAGGTAGGCTATTAAAATGTTATTTAATAAAATGTCTAGCGTCTAGAATAATGTCTAGAATCCCAGGGCATAGGCGTGCTGTATATTAAAGTTGCTGTAGTTAAAAAGCTCGTAGTTGGATTTCAGGAGTGGGCAGGCAGTCCACCGCGAGGTGTGCCTCCGTCTGTCGTACCCCTGCCTCCTGGTGCTCCCTGGATGCCCTATGCTGGGTGTCCGACGGGGCCACAGCTAGGAATAATGGAATAGGACTCCCGTTCTATTTTGTGGGTTTTCGGAACCAGGGCCATGATTAAAAGGGACGTCCGGGCCTTGGTATTGCGCCGCTAGAGGTGACGCTAGAGGTTCTTGGACCTGCGCAAGACGGACGAAAGCGAAAGCATTTGCCAAGAATGTTTTCATTAATCAAGAACGAAAGTTGGAGGTTCGAAGACGATCAGATACCGTCGTAGTTCCGACCGTAAACGATGCCGACCCTATTAGAAAGAGGTCGGACACAAGCTAATACTTTTTACAACAAACTTTAATAACGTGATAATAACAAACAATGAAATTAAAGCATTAACTCATAAACAAAAAACTGGACTGCCTCCTGCCTCCTTCCTGTCCTTTTCCAGGATGATGGTGTCATCAGTAGGCAGGGTAGGTTTAAATTTCCTCCACCTTTTTTTTCTCAGGAGATGTACTCGCAAATTTCTCCTGTTGACAACTTGACTACAGTGTGGACACATTACTGTTTCTCTGTTCTTGCGAATGAGAGGAGGTGGAGGCGGTGGAACTGCGGAGGCTGGAGACTGTGTGATGGTGGCGGCTGGTGCAGGACCTGGAGACTGTGTGATGGTGGCGGCTGGTGCAGAGGCTGGAGACTGTGTGATGGTGGCGGCTGGTGCAGGACCTGGAGACTGTGTGATGGTGGCGGCTGGTGCAGGACCTGGAGACTGTGATGGTGGCGGCTGGTGCACGGGGTGGTGATTGGTGACTGTTAATATGCAGTAGAAACTGGTCCTTTCATATGATTGTGGCATTGCACTGAATGCAGTGAAAATGGGCAGACGTCCGGCAAGCCCGGCTACATTTACAGATGAAAACCCCTGTAAAACATGAATGTCTTCAGGAAATCTAATAATCATAGAATGTAATGGATGTACCACCTAGACCTATATGTAAGGGCATCGACTGCCTACGTCTTATTAAACAAATAATTAAACAAAATAAATCAACAATGTGTCAATAATTATCCTTTATATGCATCTGGGACTGATGCTCAACATCAAGCATACAAATATTATCCATCACAACAAACCCTACCTTTGAATCGCACAGCAAGCTGCATGTGGTTATCCAGGTGAAGTCTCATCTTATACAAGACATTGGTGGTGTAACTGCAATATGGACATTTATACTCCTCTGTCAGCTCTAGCCACTAAAAAGAAATAAGCAGAGAAATTAGGCCAATTGCAAAAACTCTTCAGATTGACGTGGAATTGATGGGCTCATTACTATTCATGAGCTCGCCCAGTTGAGACCTTGCCGTAGGCCTATGCAAGGATGGCTGAATGTCAACGGACTTGTGCACTATGCACAAATAGAACTTCAACAATGCATTTTGCCCAAGAACCCAGACTTGAGGATCAAATGGCTTCAGTTTATTTTTTGGAACAATGCCACAGGCTTTGCAAAAAGGTTGCTGTTGAAGCCTGGAGCAGGCTACCAGTGCCTGTAAGTAAAACGTAATTGTCAACTCAAGGAAGTGCTATGTTATTCAGGTTTAATGAACACGCTAGCCTAGCAGGTTTTATTTATGCACATTTGGACAATGCTAGCACTCGCTAGCCAAGCTAAGTTCATGCCATGAAGCTAACATTAGTTGATAATAATAGTTGCTCTCCCCCTAAACAGCTGGCTCCTCCTCCTCTGCTGGCTCCTCCTCTGCTGCTGCCTCCTTAGTGAAATGGACACACAGATGACAACACACAGAGAAAAGAGGGTTATTCTGGTACTCGGTGCTGCACTACATTACTCTACATCAGTAACTTTCCAGCTTCACTCACCGCAGCCCGAGGGCCTTCCGCCTCCCCTGTCCAGCCATCAGGGGAGGCAAAGATGGGGGCCCGGTGGCCCGCCTGAGATGCAAGGATTGCAGCCTCCCCCACCGCCGGGCACTCGCCAGTGCCCGAGTCAGCCTTTCAAAGAGTAAAACTAGTAATCTCATTACACTTTTCACATTTGCGATAGGGGTTTCCCCAACATTTCCCAACAGGCCAGAACTGCATTGAATTAACAAATATAACAATTAAAATGTACTCACGTCGCCACTTTGGCCCGGACACTGCGGACCTCTTGGCTAAGAGCCCAGGTCTCTTCGCCAACATCCTCCTCCTCCCCCGGTGCCTCCTGTTGGGGTTGGGGTGCCTCCCCCACCTGGCCTTCCTCCTGGGCGAGGTCCAGCGCTGTGGCCATTGGCACAGACGGGTTGGTGGCCCTCAGATCTGCCAGCAGTCTGAGGGATTTCCTCTCCTTGGCCGACTTCAAAAGTCGCGCACGCTGCGCAGGGGTCAGCTCTGAGTGGCCCTTTAAGTGCTTGTCCAGCTGTGAGCTGTGGTATGCACAGCCCACAGCTGGACAAGGGTCACTCCTTATTGGCGTCCTCCCTGACGCCAAGTTTAGCAGAATCGCCCGCTCCTCTGTGTTTATCACCAAATGCCGTGTGACCAAGTGATAGGACATGGCCGTGTAGACGCGGCCACACACTGAACACTCATTCATTGTCGTCATGACTGAAAATAGACAAGAAATTCATTACAAAAATAGCATTGTTAGCATTTTAGGTACCAGATTAGCATTGCTAGCATTGTTACTGCCGTGCATCTCCAGGCCTTTGCAAAGGATACCTGAATATGTTAAGAAAGAGTGAATGTTACCTAGGACTCCTGGGCGGTGGCCGTAGAGCGCGACCACAAAGGCCACGAGGTAACCGTAAAAACGGTTGCGGTTCGGGGTTGTGGGGTCCTTCTCACACACACACATCACTTTGTCTGGAATACCTGCACGGCTGACAGGCGGCTGTGTCTCGCCACCTCCCGGCAGCGCAACATGTTTTTTGCAAAGATGATCCTGTCCATCTTTGCCGCCTTGACCTCCACCTGCCTCAGGACCACCTTCTTTCTGAGGTCCGCCAACACCTTCTTCAGAGTACGCCGCATCGCCACCACCTGCACGGCTGACAGGCGGCTGTGTCTCGGCGGCGTCTCCGAGAAGTACTGGAGGAACTGGGCGGCGTTGCGTAGGTAAAAATCTGCTGTGGTCACAGCCCGGTTGGACGCCTCCACGTGGGCCGCCCATCTGCAGAAGCCCACGCATGAATTTACTTGCTGTTCACGTCAGGCTTGTGTACTACACTACCCATTTACAAACAATAGATTAGAAAGGCTGCACTTACTCCTGAATTTTTTGGTGGTCATCCATGAACCGCCATGACCACAGGTCGGTTTTCCCTTCCGACAAATAAAATAAAAATGAGCGCACCCTCAACGCCTTGGAGAGGACCGTTTCATAGGGCCGCACCCTCAACGCCTTGGAGAGGACCGTTTCATAGGGCCTCACTCTTGACGCCTTGGAGAGGGCCTCACTCTTGACGCCTTGGAGAGGACCGTTTCATAGGGCCTCACTCTTGACGCCTTGGAGAGGGCCGTCTCATAGGGCCGCACCCTCAACGCCTTGGAGAGGGCCGTTTCATAGGGCCTCACTCTTGACGCCTTGGAGAGGGCCGTTTCATAGGTGTGTGTGTCTGTGTCACAATGAATTGTATGCGTTCAAATGCCTTTTGTGAAGATAACTTCTTGAGGCAATCTGATGAAAAATGCCCTATTTATTGTACAGGGAATGTGTAAATCGGTCATTTTGGACCGGAACAGTATTAGAAGGTTAATCTTACCAATAGACTGAGGGAACTTGATGCCCCTCAGGCTCGAAGAGCGCCCCTTTCCGGCCAAATGCCCCGCCAGCCCTTGTTGCCCAGATGTTGATGGGCAGTTGGCGGGAGTTACCAGCACGGATGGTACCTGCAGCTGGTCCTCTCGTCGAAACTTTGGCCCAGTAAGTCTGGACCTCTCGGCGAAAGGCCAAGTTCTCCCCTGCCTCCTCCTCCCGTTGGAAATGGCGTGCCTCCCCCGCCTGGTCTTCCTCCTAGGAGAGGTCCAGAGCTGTGGCCATCGGCACAGATGGGTTGGTGGCCCTAAGCTCCGCCAGCAGGCCGAGGGCTTTCTTTAGTTTGGCCGCCTTTAAAAGGTCCGCCCGCTGCGCAGGGGTCAGCTCTCGGTGTCCCTCTATATGCTTGTCCAGCCGTGAGCTGTGGTAAGCACAACCCACAGCTGGACAAGGCTTACGCCGTATTGGCGTCCTCCCTAATCTATCTAATCTAATCTAATCTAAATAATTAAAATCTCTGTCTGGCCCCTCGGGCTCTGCAGGGTTCTCTGTCTGGCCCCTCGGGTTCTCTGTCTGGCCCCTCGTGCTCTGCAGGGTTCTCTGTCTGGCACCTCGTGCTCTGCAGCTCCAGCACCCCTCGGGCTCTGCAGGGTTCTCTGTCTGGCCCCTAGGACTCTGCAGGGTTCTCTGTCTGGCACCTCGTGCTCTGCAGGGTTCTCTGTTTGGCCCCTAGGACTCTGCAGGGTTCCCTGACTGGCACCTCGTGCTCTGCAGCTCCATCAGGCCCCTCGCGCTCAGTGGGACTCTGTCTGGCACCTCGTGCTCTGCAGCTCCATCAGGCCCCTCGCGCTCAGTGGGACTCTGTCTGGCACCTCGTGCTCTGCAGCTCCAGCACCCCTTGGCCTCAGTGGGTCGAAGATCGCCCCTTTCCCGCCAAATACCGCCAGCCTTGTTGCCCAAAAATGAGCGCACCCTCAACGCCTTGGAGAGGGCCGTTTCATAGGGCCGCACCCTCAACGCCTTGGAGAGGGCCGTTTCATAGGGCCTCCCCATCATGGCCCCCCAGCGTGGTACTGCTGGTACCCAGATAGATACTCTTCTGTGAATATACATAAAAAAATCAGGTGACTATCATGTCATGTCACATTGAATGAGAGTGTAACATGTGTGGGTTTGTGTGTGTGTGTGAGAGAGAGAGTGGGCGTACATGTGAGTGTGTATATATCTGTGTGTCTGTGTCAGTTGTATGCGCTCAAATGCCTTTTGTGAAGATAAGGTCTTCAGGCAATCTAATAAAAAATGCCATATTTATTGTATGGGGAATGTGTAAATTGGTCATTTTTGACCGGAACAGTGTTAGAAGGTTAATCTTACCAATACACTGAGGGAATTTAATCCCCCTCAGGCTCGAAGATTGCCCCTTTCCCGCCAAATACCGCCAGCCTTGTTATCTATCTATCTATCCAAATGGCGCCAGCCTTGTTATCTATCTATCTAAATGCCGCCAGCCTTGTTATCTATCTATCTATCCAAATGCCGCCATCTAAATGCCGCCAGCCTTGTTATCTATCTATCTAAATGCCGCCAGCCTTGTTGCCCAGATATTGGAGGGAGACACCAGCGCGTAGGTACCTGCAGCTGCTCCTCCCCCCCAACTGGCTCCTCCCCCTCAGCAGCTGATCCTCCCCCCCAACTGGCTCCTCCCCCTCAGCAGCGGCTCCTCCCCCCCAAGTGGCTCCTCCCCCTCAGCAGCTGCTCCTCCCCCCCAACTGGCTCCTCCCCCTCCAGTGGCTCCTTTCCCACAGCAGCTGGCGCCTCCTCCTCTGCTGACTCCTCCCCTTCAGCACTTGGCTCCTCCCCCTCCAATGGCTCCTTTCCCACAGCAGCTGGCGCCTCCTCTGCTGCTGACTCCTCCCCCTCAACAACTGGCTCCTCCTCGGCTGATGGCTCCTCCTCTGCCAAGGTCTCTTCGCCAACATCCTCCTCCTCCCCCGGTGCCTCCTGTTGGGGTTGGGGTGCCTCCCCCACCTGGCCTTCCTCCAAGGGGACATCAAGAGCTGTGGCCATTGCAACAGCAGGGTTGGAGGCCCTCAGCTCCGCCAGCAGGCTGAGGGCTTTCCTCTCCTTGGCCGCCTTTAACAGGTCCGCCCGCTGTGCAGGGGTCAGCTCTCTGTGTCCCTCTATATGCTTGTCCAGCCGTGACCTCTCGTATTGGCAGCCCACGGCTGGACAAGGCTCCCTCCTGATGTTGAGGAGAATGCCTCGCTCTTGGGGCGCGGACGCTGCGAACCTCTTGGCGAAGAGCCAAGTTCTCATCATCAACGTCATCCTCCTCCCCCTCCCCCAGTGGGGTTGGGGTCCCTCGCCTTCCTCCAGGGGGACCTCGAGAGCCAGCAGGCTGAGGGCTTTCCTCCGCTGCACACTGGTGAGCTCTCTGTGCCCCTCGATATGCTTGTCCAGGGGTCCTCCCTGACGCCATGTTAAGGAGGATGGGTCTCTCTATGTTTAACACAGAGTGCCCAGTGGTCAGGTGGTAGGACATGGACACGGCCACACACTGGGCACTCTGTCATGCTGTTGTTGGAGTCATGACTGAAAACAGAAAACAAATTCATTAGAAAAATAGCATTTTTAGCTAGCTGATTGGCATTGTTTGCATTTTTAGCTAGTAGATTAGAGCTGTCAAACGATTAAAAAATTAAATCACAATCAATCGCTGAATTCCTATAGTTAATTATGATTAATCACATATTTAAATCATTTAATTTGATTAAAATTCTATTACTTTGCACTTTTGTCTTTTCGCCAACGTCCTCCTCCTCCTCCTCCTCCGCTTGGGCCCCCACCTCGCCTTCCTCCAGGGGAGCATCTAAAGATGATCTAAAGTCCGGAATTCAGATTTAAGTTTTCCACTGCAAAACAGACGTGCGCTGTTTTCATATATGGTGGAGCACCTAATCAATCGCTATTAGCACTTCTCCCCTGTGTCTCCCACTTTTCCCTCGCCCTCCCATAAATGCATCATTTCAAGGTCATGAACAGTTTACTTACAAGTGGTGTTGAGGAGACGGAGGTGGTGATGGGTTGTGGTTCCATCCTGCCATGCATGAAATAAGGGTGGGATATAGGTCATTATAGCTTACGGTATTTTCCGGACTATAAGTCGCTCCTGAGTATAAGTCGCATCAGTCAAAAAATGCTTCATGAACAAGAAAAAAACATATATAAGTCGCACCGGACTATAAGTCGCATTTATTTAGAAATGTATTTAACAAAATCCAAAACCAAAAACAGAGACTATGTAACTAGATTATTGAGGCCAAAAAGATTAATGTTAATGAAGACGAAGGAGTGAAGGCAGCCAAGAGGAGGGCAGGAAGGTAATTGCAAAGTAAAAGATTCACTGAAAGAAAATGCCATGTGGTACACCAAAATGTATCTAAAATGTGGAGAATACAATGCAATCAAGCATTTTGGGCGATGTGGAGTCACAAGCTGGCAGCAGATTAAATGCTCACGAGAGAGAAAAAGATGCAGTTTTAGACGTGACTGAAGCAAGCCAGGCAATAGGCCCGACGGTAATTGTAAAGCAATTTACAAAAGATTCACTGAACAAAAATGCTGATATGGTACATGAAAATTTAGCTAAAAATGTGGAGAATGCAATGCAATCAAGCATTTTGGGCGATGTGGAGTAACAAGCTGGCAGCAGATTAAACTCTCACAATAGAGAAAAAGACGGTTTTAAAAGGATGTGACCGAAGTTGAGGCAAGCCAGGCAAAAGGCCTACAGGCCCGACGGTAATTGTAAAGCAATTTACAAAAGATTCAATGAACAAAAATGCTGATGTGGTACATGAAAATGTAGCTAAAAATGTGGAGAATGCCATCAAGCATTTTGGGCGATGTGGAGTAACAAGCTGGCAGAAGGACGTGCAGACTGAAGCTGCAGCAAGCAGGTGATATTTAGACATTTATTTCACAAAATCCAAGACTAATCAAAGTCAAAGTCAAAGTCAGCTTTATTGTCAATTTCTTCACATGTTCCAGACATACAAAGAGATCGAAATTACGTTTCTCACTATCCCACGGTGAAGACAAGACATATTTTACCAATTTAGGTCCACAGACAAACATAACATTCAAGTAAAAAAAAAAGTAAGTAAATAAGTAAATAAGAGGGCATATAATAATGAAAAAAAATAAGAGCAGCAAAATGTGGTTGAAATTGTGCATAGACAGTCAATAAAAATACTAGTGCAAATTCAGGCCAATAAAAGGCTTGGGTAGTTCTGTTTGACCCTAAGTAAGAAGAAAGTGGCATAGTGGTGCAAGTTATGTAAGAGCAGCAGAAGTGTTGTGTTTCAGGACAACAACACCAGTTGTAAAGTGTACAAGTGTGCAAGTGTGCAAGTGGAGTAGTGCAGGCCATTTTGGGTCCAATGTCCAGGATGTTATGTAGCTGAGGGTGGAGGGGGAGAGGAGGGAGAGAGTTCAGCATCCCACGGCTTGGTGTAACTGGCTGTTGGTGAGTCTGGTAGTGCTTGGGGCGCAGGCTTTGTACCTCTTCCCAGAGGGCAGTAGATCAAACAGATTGTGAGCGGGGTGACTTGCATCACTCACAATTTTGGTCGCCTTAAGGGTGAGGTGGGTGGTGTAAATGTCCTTCAGGGGAGGGGAGTGAAGCACCAATAATCCTTCCAGCTGTGTTCACTATGCTGCTGCAGGGCTTTCCTGTTGTATTCAGTGCAGCTTCCTCGCCCCACACAGATACACAGCTGGAGAGGATGCTCGATGGTGCCTCGGTAGAATGTGGTCATGATGGCTGGTGGAGCACTTGCTCGCCTGAGTTTCCTTGGGAAGTACAGGCGGCGCTGAGCTCTCTTAGCCAGTGATGCAGTGTTGGTGGTCCAGGAGGTCTTCACTGATGTGCACCCCAGGAATTTGGTGCTGCTCGCTCTCTCCCACCACAGCACCGTCGATGGTCAGTGGCAGGTGTTGGGTGTGACCTCTCCGAAGTCAACAACAATCTCTTTGGTCTTGCTGACGTTCAGCAGGAGGTTGTTGTCCCTGCACCACGTGGTCAAATGGTCGACCTCCAACCTGTATTGAGTCTCGTCGCCCTTGGTGATGAGACCCACCAGAGTTGTGTCGCCAGCAAATTTCACTATGTGATTGTTGCTGTAGGTTGCAGTGCAGTCATGCGCCAGCAGGGTGAAGAGCAGCGGACTGAGCACGGCCTTGGGGGCCCCTGTACTCAGTGTGATGCTGCTTGAGGTATTGTTGCCAACACGCATTACTTGGGGCCTCTGACAGAGGAAGTCCAGTAGCCAGTTGCAGAGGTAGGTACTGAGTCCCAGTTTGTCAAGTTTGCAGATGAGTTGTTGTGGTAATATGGTGTTGAATGCAGAACTGAAGTCTATAAACAGCAATCTCACATATGAGTCTCTTTTTCCAGGTGGGTGAGGGCTGGGTGGAGGGCAGAGCAGATTGCATCCTCTGTAGACCGCTTGGCTCGCCGTATGCAAACTGGAAGGGGTCCAGGGTGGGGGAGAATGGCTTTGATATGTGACATGACAAGCCGCTTCAAAGCACTTCATGATGATGGGTGTCAGTGCCACAGGGCGGTAGTCATTGAAGCAGGATGGAGCAGTTTTCTTCGCACAGGTATGATGGTGGCAGCTTTGAAACATGATGGGACGATGGTTTGCTTCAGGGAAGTGTTAAAGATGTCTGTGAAGACATCCTTAAGCTCCCTGCACAGTCCTTCAGCGCACGACCTGGGATGTTGTCTGGACCTGTTGCCCACGGGTGTTGATGGCAGCAAGTGTCCTTTCACGCTGTCGGCAGAGAGGCACAGGGCTGCCCATGTAGAGGGGATGGGTCTTCTGTGGGCAGGTGCTGTTTTGTGCTTCAAGCGAAAGCAAAGAAGCCGGTTCAGGTTGTTGAGCAGAGGGATGTTGCTCACAGGCCTGTGGCGTGGGCTTGTAGTCCCGTGAGGGCCTGGAATGCCCTGCCATAGGCTTTGTGCCCTGCTGTCTTTGAAGTGGGTGGTTATCTTGTGAGTGTATTCCTTTGCTTCCCTTGATGCCACGGACAGGTTGGCTCTCCCTGTTTCATGCCAGCTTCATCCCCAGCTCTGTAGGCTTTGTCTCTGGCCCCTCAGCAGCCTGAGGACATCCCCCTGTCAGCCATGGCCAGTTAGCCCTCGGTGATGATGTCTTTTGTGTGGGTCACATCGCCCATGCATCTTGGTGATGTAAGAGGTTACAGTGTCTGTATACTCCTCTATGTCTGTCCCGTTGTTGTGCGGCTGCCTGCCTTAAACATTTCCCAGTCTGTTGTGTCAAAGCAGTCTGAAGAGCACGGAGGCTCCCCTCAGCCCACACTTTACCCGTTACAAACCGTTTGTTCGCTTACCCTTGTCTGTCGCGGGCATTAGCACCAACAGTGATATGGTCTGAAAGTCCAATGTGGGGGAGGGGGGGGTGGCTTATATGCTCCTTTGTGTGCAGTGTAGACCAGGTCCAGATGTTATCTCCTCTTGCTGGAAAATCAACATGCTGGTGTAGCTTTGGAAGTACAGTTTAAGATCAGCATGGTTAAAAATCCAGTGAAGATGGTGAACCGGCTCTGGGTGTGCTGTCTGTTGTTCACTGACAGCCTGGTACAGTTCACTAAGAGCCGCTCTATCGCTGTTATTGCTGGTAGTGGGATGTATACTACACTAGCAGAATCAAGCAGTAATTTTCCCTTGGCAGGTAAAAAAAGGACGGCACTTTATGATCATAAATCCTGCCAGTGGTGAGCAGTGTTTGCATACTATTACAGTGTCCCGCACCATTAAGTCGCGGATGTAAACACAGATTCCTCCTCCTCGCGGATTTACCTCCCTTTACAATGGCCCTGTCTGCTCGATAGCATGCTAGCGTTCAGTTACAGCAGAGTCCGGAATGTTGTCATTTAACCAAGTCTCAGTGAAGACCCAGGCACACACAGCAGTTACTTACTTGTTTGTCCCGTTAAGTTGATCTCTCCTTGATCATTATGATCCATTTTTGTTGTCCAGTGATCGCACATTTGCCAGGAGAATGGATGGTATTGCTGGGCGAGTTGAATAGCCGCTAGTCCCGGGCGCCTCGCTTGCCCCTTTTCTGCTTCCTCGCGACACCGCTCCGACACTTTCTTTCGGGAGGAGTAGCAGGCGAGTCCGGTGTTGTTGCAGGCGGAGGAAGTCCGAGTTCCTTTAAGCGTCTCTGTTGCAAAGTCCAGAACGCTGCAAAACTTGCTTTTGCAGATGTCAATTAAAACCGCCTGCTAATAACAGACAGACTATGTAACTGGACACATTGAGGCCAAAAAATATTGAGAATTCTACAGGAATGTTGAAGACGAGGAATAGTGACAAGAGGCAAGCCGGAGGCTGCTGACAAGGCCTCGACGCTATTGTAAAGCAATTTACAAAAGATTCACTGAACAAAAATGCCATGTGGTAAATTTAAAATGTATCTAAAATGTGGAGAATACAATGCAATCAAGCATTTTGGGCGATGTGGAGTCACAAAGCTGGCAGCAGATTAAATGCTCCAAGAGAGAAAAAAAGATGCAGTTTTAGGACGGATGACTGAAACAAAGCCAGGCAATAGGCCAGTGGTAATTGTAAACAATTTACAAAAGATTCACTGAACAAAATGCTGATATGGTACATGAAAATTTAGCTAAAAATGTATGAATGCAATGCAATCAAAGCATTTTTGGGCGATGGAGTAACAAGCTGGCAGCAGATTAAACTCTCACAATAGAAAAAGCGGTTTTAAAAGGATGTGACCCGAAGTTAGGGCAAGCCAGGCAAAAGGCCTACAGGCCCGGCAGTGATTGTAAAGCAATTTACAAAGATTCAATGAACAAAATGCTGATGTGGTACATGAAAATGTAGCCTAAAATGTGGAGAATGCCATCAAGCATTTTGGAGTTATGTGGATAACAAGCTGGCAGAAGGACAGTGCAGACTGAAGCTGCAGCAAGCAGGTGATATTTAGACATTTATTTCACAAAATCCAAGACTAATCAAAGTCAAAGTCAAAGTCCAGCTTTATTGTCAATTTCTTCACATGTTCCAGACATACAAAGAGATCGAGAAACGTTTCTCACTATCCCCACGGTGAAGACAAGACATATTTTACCAATTTTAGGTCCACAGACAAACATAACATTCAAAATAAACAAAAAAGTAAGTAAATAAATTAAATAAGAGGGCACATATAATAATGAAAAAATAAGAGCAGCAAAATGTGGTTGAAATTGTGCATAGACAGTCAATAAAAATACTGGTGCAAAATTCAGGCCAATAAAAAAGGCTTGGGGTAGTTCTGTTTGACCTAAGTAAAGAAGAAAGTGGCATAGTGGTGCAAGTTATGTAAGAGCAGCAGAAGTGTTGTGTTTCAGGACAACAACACCAGTTGTAAAGTGTACAAGTGTGCAAGTGTGCAAGTTAGGAGTAGTGCAAGGCGGCCATTTTTGGGTCCAATGTCCAGGATGTTATGTAGCTGAGGGTGGAGGGAGGGAGGAGGAGAGAGTTCAGCATCCCTTACGGCAGTGTACAGAAGCTGTTGGTGAGTCTGGTAGTCGCGGGGCGCAGGCTTCTGTACCTCTTCCAGAGGGCAGTAGATCAAACAGATTGTGGCGGGGTGACTTGCATCACTCACAATTTTGGATGCAGCCTTGGCGGGTGAGGTGGAATGGTGTAAATGTCCTTCAGGGAGGTGAAGCACCAATATCCCTTCCAGCTGTGTTCACTATCTGCAGGGGCTTTCCTGTTGTATTCAGTGCAGCTTCCCCCCTACAGCGATACAGCTGGAGAGGATGCTCTCGATGGTGCCTGTTTGGTAGAATGTGGTCATGATGGCTGGTGGAGCACTTGCTGCGCCTGAGTTTCCGCCCAGGGAAGTACAGGCGGCGCTGAGCTCTCTTCGCCAGTGATGCAGTGTTGGTGGTCCAGGAGAGGTCTTCACTGATGTGCACCCCCAGGAATTTGGTGCTGCTTCGCTCTCTCCACCACAGCACCGTCGATGGTCAGTGGCAGGTGTTGGGTGTGACCTCTCCGGAAGTCAACAACAATCTCTTTTGGTCTTGCTGACGTTCAGCAGGAGGTTTGTTGTCCCTGCACCACGTGGTCAAATGGTTGACCTCCAACCTGTATTGAGTCTAAATAAAAGCCCTTGGTGATGAGACCCCACCAGAGTTGTGTCGTCAGCAAATTTCACTATGTGATTGTTGCTGTAGGTTGCAGTGCAGTCATGCGTCCAGCAGGGGTGAAGAGCAGCGGACTGAGCACGCAGCCTTGGGGCCCCTGTACTCAGTGTGATGCTGCTTGAGGTATTGTTGCCAACACGTACTACTTGGGGCCTCCTGACAGAGGAAATCCAGTAGCCAGTTGCAGAGGTAGGTACTGAGTCCCAGTTTGTCAAGTTTGCAGATGAGTTGTTGTGGTAATATGGTGTTGAATGCAGAACTGAAGTCTATAAACAGCAATCTCACATATGAGTCTCTTTTTCCAGGTGGGTGAGGGCTGGGTGGAGGGCAGAGCAGATTGCATCCCTCTGTGGACCACTTGGCTCGGTGGCATGCAAACTGGAAGGGTCCAGGGTGGGGAATGGCTTTGATGTGTGACATGAAAAGCAGCTCAAAGCACTTCATGATGATGGGTGTCAGTGCCACAGAGGGTAGTCATTGAAGCAGGATGGAGCAGTTTTCTTCGGCACAGGTATGATGGTGGCAGCTTTGAAACATGATGGGACATGGCTTGCTTCAGGGAAGTGTTAAAGATGTCTGTGAGACATCCTAAGCTCCCTGCACAGTCCTTCAGCGCCGCGACCTGGGATGTTGTCTGGACCTGTTGCCCCTTCGGGTGTTGATGGCAGCAAGTGTCCTTTTCCACGCTGTCGGCAGAGAGGCACAGGGGCTGCTCATGTAGAGGGGGATGGGTCTTCTGTGGGCAGGTGCTGTTTTGTGCTTCAAAAGCGAGCAAAAGAAGCGGTTCAGGTTGTTGAGCAGAGGGATGTTGCTCTCACACAGCTCTGTGGCATGGGCTTGTAGTCCGTGAGGGGCCTGAATGCCCTGCCATAGGCTTTGTGCGTTCCTGCTGTCTTTGAAGTGGGTGGTTATCTTGTGAGTGTATTCCTTTTTTGCTTCCTTGATGCCACGGGACAGGTTGGCTCTCGCTGTTTTCATGCCAGCTTCATCCCCAGCTCTGTAGGCTTTGTCTCTGGCCCTCAGCAGCCTGAGGACATCCCCTGTCAGCCATGGCTTCCAGTTAGCCCGAGTGATGATGTCTTTTGTGTGGGTCACATCATCGATGCACTTGGTGATGTAAGAGGTTACAGTGTCTGTATACTCCTCTATGTCTGTCCGGGTTGTTGTAAGTGGCTGCCTGCTTAAACATTTCCCAGTCTGTTGTGTCAAAGCAGTCTTGAAGAGCATCGAGGCTCCCTCAGGCCACACTTTTACCTGCTTACAAACGGTTTGTTCGCTTTTACCCTTTGTCTGTATCGCGGCATTAGCATAACAGTGATATGGTCTGAAAAGTCCAATGTGGGGGAGGGTGGCTTTGTATGCTCCTTTATGTGCAGTGTAGACCAGGTCCAGGATGTTATCTCCTCTTGTTGGAAAATCAACATGCTGGTGTAGCTTTGGAAGTACAGTTTTAAGATCAGCATGGTTAAAATCTCCAGTGAAGATGGTGAAACCGCCTGGGTGTGCTGTCTGTTGTTCACTGACAGCCTGGTACAGTTCACTAAGAGCAGCGTTCCTATCGCTGTTATTGTTGGTAGGCGGGATGTATACTGCGACTAGCAGAATCGCCAGTAATTTCCCTTGGCAGGTAAAAAAAGACGGCACTTTATGATCATAAACTCTGCCAGTGGTGAGCAGTGTTTGCATACTACTACAGTGTCCCGCACCATTCGTCCACGGATGTAAACACAGATTCCTCCTCCTCGTGATTTACCTCCCTTTACAATGGCCCTGTCTGCTCGATAGCATGCTAGCTGCTCCAGTTGTACAGCAGAGTCCGAATGTTGTCATTTAACCAAGTCTCAGTGAAGACGAGCACACAGCAGTTACTTACTGTCGGTTCGTTGATCTCAGCAGTCGTATGTGATCCATTTTGTTGTCCAGTGATCGCATTTGCCAGGAGAATGGATGGTATTGCTGGGCGAAGTTGCCTGCCGCTAGCCTGGCCCGACGCCTCGCCAGCTTGCCCTCTTCTGCTTCCTCGCACACCGCTCCGACGCTTTCTTTCGGGGAGGAGTAGCAAGCCCGAACGGTGTTGTTGCAGGGCGGAGTAGTCCAGAGTTCCTTTAAGCGTCTCTGTTGCAAAGTCCAGAACGCTGCAAAACTTGCTTTTGCAGATGTCAATTAAAAACTGCCTGCTAATAACAGACAGACTATGTAACTGGACACATTGAGGCCAAAAAATATTGAGAATTCTACAGGGAATGTTGAAGACGGAGTGAATAGTGACAAGAGGCAAGCCGGAGGCTGCTGACAAGGCCTCGACGCTATTGTAAAGCAATTTACAAAAGATTCACTGAACAAAAATGCTGATGTGGTAAATTAAAATTTAGCTAAAAATGTGGAGAATGCAATACAATCAAGCATTTTGGACGACATATTGGCAGAAATTGGCAGCAGAACATGCTGAGAGAAAAAGAGAGCGAGATGCGCATTTAACCAGGGCCTAAATTTCAGCGCGGGTATTGCGCATAAATTATTACTAAGTATTGAGCATACTAATAAAAGTCCTGCAACTCTAGCCATCATAGTGCAAGAAATTCCCACAGATTTTACAGCGCTGTCTGACATTAATCTAATAATGGAGTGGCCTGAATGCGGGACTATTGACTGGACGGACCAACTCTAACTTCAATTGAACCCCATGCAGAGACACACGCGCGCGCGCGCGCGCAGGACCACTTTGGGGCTGCCTCTCTCTCTCGTTGCTCTCTCTCTCTCAGCAGGATTTGTCACCGCTGAAGTCAAATTATAGGTGCTTCTGCATCAAACGCTACCGACAAACGTTTAGCGATCAGGAACCGTAAGGAATTTTGCAAACACAGAAGCATGACAGCCTATAACGCGGGAGAACATGGATGCGTTATAATCGATTGCGGACGTGAACAGACAGCTACAGACACAGAGCGCATAGTAGGCTTACTTTCACTTTCTGTGCATATTTATTACGTGAAAGATAATTGGTAGCAAAACAGCGATCAGCTATAGGCCTTTGTTTCTTGCGTTTTATTGTGAGACATAGGCCTACTTTTCGTTTGGAGCGGCATACCGGTAGGCTATCAAAAGCAGAAGATGTTCAATTTGAGATTTGATTTACGTTTGGACTGTTTGATTATATTGCTAAATATCGGGACTGATGTCCACTGAAATCTGTGGGGTATTTAATGGTTTACTATTAAGTTTCATGTATGAAAGAGTGTTGGGATTTCCATCCGCTTATTGCGAGATGTGGAGCGTGTGCTGTGCTGCAAGTGAAACCGTATTCCGTATAGCCAAAGATCTCTAAGATAGCCTACATTTAGTTATTTTTTAAATTATGCATGATTTACTTTTTTTAAAAATTCGTAGGCTGATGCCTGGCAGCAACAATTGTGTTTACAGTAAATGTAGGTTATTGCTTCAGCCTCTGGCTCAGAAAGGGGCTGCGTGCGACTGGTAGCTTGAGAGCAACGTGTTGGAGACTCATGGTGTAGGATGATGACTTTTCATTGGCAACAATATTAAACCAACCAACAATATAAATTATTAAGAAGAGCTATTTTATGAGTTAAATTGAAACAAAATTGAAACAAAAAGTCGCAGGACCAGCCAAACTATGAAAAAAAAGTGTGACTTATAGTCCGGAAAATAAGGTAAATCACAGCATGGCATCACTAAAAAATACATTAGAAATTAGCTTTTTTTCAAGGTCATGAACAGCTTACTTACAAGAGGTGTGGAGGTGGTTGAAGTAGACTCCAAATGTGCTGCAGCCGCTCGAGACTACAATGCCTACGTTTTCAGTAGAGGGATAAAAATCATTGTAATAAACAAATTAAATAAATGAATAACAGAAACAGAACTATAACATGCAGTGACTGGCTGATTTAATGGTAAAAAATGAGCTATGCGTTCCACACCAAGCTATAAAACAAGTAAATAAAGAAAGAAAAAAACACCGACACTAATGAACAAAAGTGCAAAGACTAACTAGAGATGAACAATAGTCTTCTCACAGATGTTCCCCAGTTGAGGATTTTTCACCGCTTCTTGGCCTGAAACTCAGAGGTCACTGTAGGCCGAGCCCTTCAAGATGGAGTTGTAGATCTTGAAGGCAGAACCAAGCTTAATGCAATGGATGGGGTGGGTTTCAGGCAAGGGTTCCACCTCAGTCCCACCTCAGTCCTAGCTTTAGACTTCAGACAGTCCTAGCTCTTTGGTCTTCTTGGTGTTGAGAGCCAGGTTGTTGTCAGTGCACCACGATGTTAGGTGCTGGACCTCCTCCCTGTATGCCGTCTCATCGTTATTGCTGATGAGCCCAATCACCGTAGTGTCATCTGCATACTTGACAATGGTGTTAGAGCCATGTACAGGTGTGCAGTCGTAGGTGAAGAGGGAGTAGACGAGAGGGCTCAGCACACATACCTGTGGTACGCCGGTGTTCAGGGTGATGGTTAAGGAGGTGTGGTTAACTAACCTAACAGACTAGTTAGAGAGAGCTCTGTTGGTTAGGAAGTCCAGGTGTATGTAAGTGTATAATGGTTTACTTAAATTTGCAGATGTTTAAATATCTTGTTCTATGCATCCTTCTGTATGATTGCTTTGGCAATGCAAATACTTCATTTGTCATGCCAGTAAAGCACATTTTAATATTTTAATTACATTGAGAGAGAGAGATGAGAAAAGAGAGATGAGAAAAGAGAGAGAGAGAGACTCTACATCTGGTATGATTTACTAAAATATTACTGGACCTTGTTAAAACCTGGGCCACCAGTCACATTCCTGAGTAAAACAGAGCACACTAACACACACACACACACAGGGACAGAGAAAGACACACACACACATGCACTCACTCAAATGCTCACACACACACTCCTGCACACATCCATATCCACTAAGATGCACACACAGAGCAGCACATAGTCCCAATGCAGCCCACAGGAAGACACTGCTCTGCAGTTACATGTGTGTGTGTGTGTGTGCATGTTTGTGTGCATGTGTGGCCCTCTGTGTGTGTACGTGTGTGTGCATGTGTGTATGCATGTGTGTGTACATGTGTGTGTGCATGTTTGTGTGCATGTGTGGCCCTCTGTGTGTGTACGTGTGTGTGTACGTGTGTGTACATATGTGTGTGCATGTGTGTGTGCGTGCATGTGAGTGTGCATGTGTGTGTACATGTTGTGTGCATGTGTCTGCTTCTGAATCTCATGCACCTCCTGGCAGATGAGGAATCTGCAAAGTGGGCGTATGTGTGTGGTGTGTGGGTGCGTGTGTGTATGTGGGGGGGTGTGGGTGTGTGTGTATGTGGGTGTGTACATTCCATTCTGCTCTCCCTCTGCTTCATGACTGCACGTCCTACTCTGCTGGATTTGCTTTCTCCTCTTTTCCTCCTCTCCTCTCTCCTCTTCTCCTCCTCTCTCCTCCCCTCCTCTCCTCCTCTCCCCTCCTCCTCTCTCCTCCTCTCCTCCTCTCCTCCTCTCCCCTCCCCTCTCTCCTCCCCTCCTCTCCCCTCCTCTCCTCTCCTCTTTTCCTCCTCTCCCCTCCTCTCAGCCTGGAGGCTTATGGTACTTTTATCCATAGCCTGGAGCTCCCTCTAGTGGCTGGATCTGGCCAAACATTGCCAAGTCCTCCCTACAGAACTTACCTGCCAAACCACACACACACACACACACACACACACACACACCTTCAGCCTCTCCTCTCTCACACTCATGTTGTGTTTGTGTCTGTCCCAGACAGGCAGGTGTGATCGCTAATCCCATTGGCTCAGTGTCCTTCATCTGCCTGTGGGAGTCTACAGATCCCACAACTACGACTCTGTGTGTGTGTGTGTGTGTCTGTACATGTGTGTGTGGTTGATCTTGATGAGGATTTGAGATTCCTTGAGATCAGTGCTGATCAGCAGGTGAAAGTGGTATCTCTTCTCACTGATTCCCACGCCTTCAACTTAATCAACCTCAACACACACACACACACACCACAAGCAGACACACACACACATACTACACATGCAGACACACAAACACACCTGCATACATAGACACAATGGTCACACACACACACAGTCACACACATCACATTACAACCTACCTGGCACTTTTCTTCTACCTGCAACTCTGTTGTGCCTTACGAGTCCCTGGGGAGAAACTTTTGGAGCCTCGCCCACTCCATAACATGTGTGGTAGTCTATCTAGCCAAGGCTTGGTCTCCTCTCTTTACACATACATCTCCAAACGTGTAGAAAAAACCCTGCAAGTTGATAGTCACTGGAGCCATGATCTCTCAATTGCACCTAATACAATTGGACCACAGTCTGGTCAAGGATAGCCCTATCATCGCGTAATCCCAACCATCAGATGATTCATTATAACTTTATACACAGACTCTACTGCACTCCACGTAAATCATTTTTGATGAAACTAAACCCATCTCCCCACTGCCAGCTATGTTCTTTAGGAGCTACAGGAAGCTTCATCCACATGGTCTGGGATTGCCCTGGTGTGAGAGACTTTTGGAGTATGGTCTCCAACAAGATGTCCATAGTACTTGAGCATACCATCCCCCACTCCCCAATTATCCTATTGCTGAACGATATCTCTGGTCTAGACCTTTCTTTGATGCACCAACGCTGGCTCCTGGTAGGCCTTACTGCTGCCAAGAAGCTTATAGCACAGCGATGGAAGGAACCTTATCTGTCCTGTCAACACTGGGTGAACACCGTTATAGATCTGGCTAAACTAGAGAAATCTGTGGCCATAATGCATGGCGCTCAGGCTAAAAACATTAATTTATGGTCATCTTTTATTGACAGTATGTTGGGATAGTAGCCATGGCCTCATGGCCCCTTTCTGCTAACTCGATTTCTTTTCATCTTCCATCCTAACTTGGTATATAATTTTATCAACTTTGTTGAGCTGTTTCAGTTAACTGATTTTTTTTTCTTTTTGGGCTGGGGTGTGGGGAGCAAGACCTGGAGGGTGAATGTGGTTGAATGTTGTATGTTGTCTTATCTGTTGTCTTAGATGTATTTCTGTTTGTTGCTTGTATGAATTATAAAATACAATAAAAAACTTGATAACAAAAATAGACACAATGGTCACACACACACACACACACACACACCACATGCATATGTAGCGCCCCTCTGCTCTACTTTACTTAAAGTAAAAGGAGGTGCCTCTATGGGTTACGATTAGGTTTAGGCCAGTTCTAGGTTCGGCATTAAGGGGGGAGTAAATTGACACCAGTATGTAAAATGTTATAAATAAATAATGCCGGTTTATTAAATACAAGTATATACAAGTAAGAGGAAATAAATTAGTAAATAGAAAATAAATAGTAAATAAATACAAAACCCTATAAAATAATAAAAGAGCTCTTAAAAATGCAAAGTATCAAATCAATAGTTAAAAACTCAAATGTCCAAAAGAAAAGAAATACCTGGGTAAGGTGGTGTGAGTGTACAATGTCAGTGTATGTGTGAAGGCTTATATGTATCCAGGGAACAGATCCAAGGGGTCGAGTTCAAGGGGTTGGTTATCCAGTATGAAAGATCAGTTCAAGGGGTTGGTTCTCCAGTGTGAAAGGGCAGTTCGAGGGGTTGGTTCTCCAGTATGAAAGGGCAGTTCGAGGGGTTGGTTATCCAGTATGAAAGGGCAGAACAGTTCAATCGATCCAAGGGGACTGACTCGCCATCCAGTGTTCCAGTGTAAATAAAAAACAATCTGCATATATAGCAGTTTGAGAATACAATTAAGCTCATATATTAAATATCAAAGTCGTAAGATCTCACTAAATTCCAATTCAGTTACAGTTCTAATTCAACTAAGTTCCCAGATAACAATTTCCTTTGGGCCTTTGGCCCAAAAGCCTTTAGATCCGCCTGTAGCGGACATACGGTATCTGACTGTGGGCCAGATCTGCTCCTGATAGAGGTTTCAGCTCTGCTAGCAATGCTGTTTTATCACCGGTTCACAGATTTGTCCCAGGTCCAATTTCCGCAACTCAACTGGAAGTCAGGAGGTGCATTTAAAATACAAAACACTGATTTGGCCCAAACCTGTGATACGGATATGAGCTAAACGACCATTTTCTCACAGCAGACCCAGGTGGTAATGACATTAATTAAGGTGCTGATTCTGCTAAATTGACTGTCCTTTCCCTACTTCATTGTCAACTAACTGCTAAAGAAAAATGGCCACTTCATTTCTACAGTAACTTTTCAAGGTAGGCTAGCGGATGCAGCGGTAGATAGTAGCAGAGAGTAGAGTCCATCAGGCAAGTGTTATTTAACTCCTGGTGTACTTACAAACTTTTCAATGCCTCGTTTTATGAGTAAAGAACATAGTTGTACTACTGTAGAAGGTTCGTACCATTCAGGGCATTATTAGTGGGGTAATTTACGAGATAAAAGTTGGTTCTATTACGCCTGCAGAAAGTCATTAGTTTCTAACAGCGCTACTCGACCAGGGTTCGACCAAGGGACAGCAGGTTCTGGGAGGGTGTTTGGCTCGGGGTCATGGTGAAAAGGACCCTAGGGTGAAATTACTCCGAACTATCGCTTTAACGTCTCTCTTAGGAGTTCGTTACTATCAACGGTCATATAAAATCATGTACTGGTAATTCAATATATTCATTAATAACTTCTATATTACTCAGAAACATACATAAAGACAATATCATTACAATAGCAGCACTTAAAAGAACAATAAAGTAAAAGCAAATCTCAGATTAGCCTGCTAATCATCCTATTGAATTTATTAGCGGTGCTAATCACTCGCTAGCAGAATGCTAGCGGAGTATTTTAACTCACCGGAGTTCGAGATTTAAAAAACACAGGTCTTCAACAATCCGTAGAAAAATAAGTACAAGGAAGGGTACGATGATTCGATAAGATAGTTAGATTTAGAAAAGGTAGATTATTACACAAGTATTATTTTTCTTAAGAGGGTTATGAATCACGTAATCTAATCAAATTCATTCAAGTGGAGTCTCGAGTGAAAAAACAAACCCCGTCACCTAGGAGATGACTATACCACAATAAAAGTCTTTTCAAATACGTGCACTTTCAAGCAGACCAAAAAGAGAATGAAAAATAAATACATATAATCATGTAAACTCAGCTTCTTGTTCTTACTACTTATTCATATTTATATATTTAAATATGTATTGTACTCAAACCATTCTAAAACTAAAGTTATGGTCTTAGTAACCAAACTTTAAGGTGGGTTACACATACATAGACACAATAATCACACACACACACACACCACATGCAGACACACACACACCTGCATACATAGACACAATGGTCACACACACACATACACACACATGTAGAAACATAAACACTCCCGCACATATTCCTGCACTCAGACACACATCAGATGCATTACTAGGACATTTTGTCCAAGGAGATTAGCTCAGTAATCTGGAACATCTGAAGAGTTTAAGAGGCGGACCAGAGATCACACACACACACTGCATTCACACACACACACATACCCTGTATTCAGTCTTCCTCTCACACATTGACAGATACTCTCATGTGACTGCGGATGACCTCACAGCTCAGGACAGAAGGGCAGAAGTCAGACATCGTACACAAGCACACACACACACACACACACACACACTGCTTCAGGGAATCTGTCCTGAATATCCACTAGTAATGTAGTCATATAGATCATCACTATCCACTAGTAATGTAGTGATGTTATAAGCACACAGTAGTCATATAGATCATCACTATCCACTAGTAATGTAGTGATGTTATAAACACACAGTAGTCATATAGATCATCACTATCCACTAGTAATGTAGTCACATAGATCATCACTATCCACTAGTAATGTAGTAATGTTGTAACAAACGCTCTCTAATGCTTTCGAAAGCGAGGGCTACAATACGCATCAAAAGGTGCGGGGCGACTATTCCATTACACTTGCTGGCAATCAAAGTAGTGGACATGCGTTAAATAACCAAAAAATACAAACATGGATCGTCCTATCAATAACCCCAGGATGTTTTACCCAACACGGTTGAATAACACAAGGACACAAACGTTAAACCTCCGTGCTTTATAGAATTATTGTACCGGCGGGAATCTACAGTAGGCCCGCTCCATTCATTCACTCATAAACAAAACAAAGTGCGCGCATCGAGCCAGCAACCCCAAAATACCCACACAACAACCCACAAAACAATTTGTCAAGTATATTGTTCAATAGGTCAAGACCGTGGAATAACTAAATGTCCGAGCAAACAAAACAATGTCCTTTTACGAAGTGGCAGCCTCTCCGCGAACGCAAAAAAATAAGGAAGGACACGGCGGTCCGGTTTTAAAAACCCCGCGTCTCACCAGCCTGTCCTTGTTGCCAAACGTCCGTCCAGATGAGTAATCCCCATATAGAAAAAAGGCAAAGTATCCAACAATGTCCTTTAGAACAAAAAAGGGTAATCCGAGACCGTGCGACGATACTCCACACTCACGTAGTCCAACATGTCAAACACATAGGCCTGTTCGCGCTGCCCCTACCTAACGTGATACCAGAACCTAAGAAAACTTTGAGCCTGTCCCACGAACGCCTCCCATTGATTGACAGGCCAATTGATGGGAGTTCCTCATTATCAGAGTGAAAATCAGTCCCATACCCGTGTGTTTACTTAATTTCTGGTAGCCTATCTAATGTTCATGACTCACATAATTACTATTATACCAACAGTAACATTCAAAACCATATGAGTACATGCTCAAAATAAAACACATAATTTTAATGGGTGACCATTACAATGTTATACAGCCCTAGTGTGTGTGTGTGTGGAACTAGGCGTGGTGATGTGTCCTTTGAGAAAGACTGCTGTGGGCTTGATGAGTGTATATGAGTCATAATGGACACTGCTGTGGGCTTAATGAGTGTATACGAGTCATAATGGACACTGCTGTGGGCTTGATGAGTGTATATGAGTCATAATGGACACTGCTGTGGGCTTGATAGATAGATAGATAGATAGATACTTTATTGATCCCCAGGGGAAATTCAAGATGAGTGCATATGAGTCATAATGGACACTATGAGTCATAATGGACACTGCTGTGGGCTTGATGAGTGCATATGAGTCATAATGGACACTATGAGTCATAATGGACACTTCTGTGGGCTTGATGAGTGCATATGAGTCATAATGGACACTGCTGTGGGCTTGATGAGTGCATATGAGTCATAATGGACACTATGAGTCATAATGGACACTGCTGTTGGAACGCCAGATGAACAACACAAGGTCCAACTCTAGTCCATAAGTTTTATTTACATTTTACAAAAACAACACAGGGTCCAACTCTAGTCCATAAGTTTTATTTATATTTTACAAAAACAACACAGGGTCCTACTCTAGTCCAGAAGATTTATTTACGCTTTACAAAAACGAACAGAGTTCTACTCTAATACAAAAGATTTATTTACGTTTTACAAAAACAACACAGGGTCCTACTCTAGTCTAAATGTTTAATTTATGCCTTAGAAAATACAGTCCACTTTAGGTGAATGTATTCAGCTTTGTGTTGGGTTAAATCTCCAGCGGTATTCAGCTTTGTGTTGGGTTAAATCTCCAGTGTTGGGCTAAATCTCCAGTGTTGGGTTGGGTGTCTGGTGTTTGGGTGGTGTCAGGTGTTATGATGGATGGTGTTTGGGTGGTGTCAGGTGTTATGATAGGTGGTGTTTGAGTGGCTGTAGGTGTTATGATGGATGGTGTTTGGGTGGTGTCAGGTGTTGGGGAGGAGGCTGGTGATGTGTCTGGTGTGTGGGAGGTGAGATGGACCACACAGGCCTCCTTCAGCTCGGTGTCGCTGGGCTTGCAGTGAACTCGTCCACCCAGCAGGGGGCAGACGCTCCCCTTCCTTCAGATACAGAAGATACAGACACAAAACAGGTTAGAGCTCACATACAAAGCAGTGTGTGTGTGTGTGTGCATGTGTGTGTGTGTGCATGTGTGTACGTGTGTGTGCATGTGTGTGTGTGTGTGTTTGTGTCCATGTGTGTGTGTGCATGCACTGTAAAAAAACTCTCTGCGTTCACTTAAAAAAACACGTCACTAGCTTTTTTGAGTAATTTCAACTTGACAGTGAAGAACTCAAATAATCAAGTTAAATCAACAAATGCTCCCAACTTGAAAATATATAGTATAAGTATATAAGTATTTACTCTTTTGATCCCGTGAGGGAAATATATATTAATGCCAACTAATATATTGACTCTAACCAAAAACAAGTCTAAATAACAACTCAAAAATCCAAATAGATCAAACAATGTTTTTATTTTCAGACAGTTTGAACACTCCTGACCTACTGTACCCCCCAGCATTATTGGCACCTCTGCTAAAGCTGACTAAAAAGAAGAATATAAAATCATCTTTTGGAAATTGATCTTAATGCCTTAAGTAAAAAGATGAGGACATATTTCCCGGTCAGGGAATACGGCTTTGGGGCAGCCGTGGCCTACCGGTTAGCACTTCGGACCTGTAACCGGAGGGTTGTCGGTTCAACCCCGACCAGTAGGCACGGCCTTGGAAGTGCCCTTGAGCAAGGCACCTAACCCCTCACTGCTCCCCGAGCGCCGCTGTTGATGCAGGCAGCTCACTGCGCCGGGATTAGTGTGTGCTTCACCTCACTGTGTGTTCACTGTGTGCTGAGTGTGTTATACAGTATACTTATACTATATATTTTTGAGTTGCCAACCTACTGTAAGTCCACCTTACTTACAATACTGAGTTGGCATTACTAGATATTTCAAGTTGGGAGCATTTGTTGATTTAACTTGATTATTTGTGTTCTTCACTGTCAAGTTGAAATTACTCTGAAAAAGCTAGTGAAATGTGTTGACTTGTTTTTTTAAGTGTGTTTACAGTGTGTTTGTGTATTTGTGTGTGTGTGTTTGTGTCCATGTGTGTGTGTGTCCATGTGTGTGTGTGCATGTGTGTGTATTTGTGTGTGTGTGTGTCATAACTGGTCATGGTCAGGAAGAGCAAGCAGATACTCTTATCAAAAGGAAATCCCTCAGCTGTGGATGGTATGGATGGATGGGCAGCAATGTGCTGACAATGCTACACACACACACACACACACACACACACACACACACACACACACACACCCACACACACACACACACACACCCACACACACACACACCCACACACACACACACACACACACACACACACACACGTGTGTTTAATCTGTGGAGAGATGTGTTGACAGCATGTGAAAGGACCAACAGCATCCTTCACCTCTGCTCTCTTTATCAGTGTGTGACAGGTGGTATGTATGAGTCACAGTCACACACACACACACACACACAAACACACACACACACACACCCACAAACACACACACACACACACATACCGTCAGCATCCTTCACCTCCGCTGTGAGTGAGTGAGTTAAGGTGTGTGTGTGTTTGAGTGTGTGTGTGTGTGTGTGTACTCACCTCCTGATGTACCATAGAGTAGTGACTCCCAGTAGCAGCAGCACAAACATCACAGAGATCACAAGCACAGTGGGTACCTCTGAAACACACACACAATGTATCTTAACATATACACACACACCACACAAATAGAGAATAAATCACACACACACACACACAGAACGTATCTAAACATACACACACCACACAAATAGAGAATAAATCACACAGACACACACACACACACACACAACGTATCTAAACATACACACACCACACAAATAGAGAATAAATCACACAGACACACACACACACACACAGAATGTATCTAAACATACACACACCACACAAATAGAGAATAAATCACACACACACACACACACACACACACACACACACACAGAACGTATCTAAACATACACACACCACACAAATAGAGAATAAATCACACAGACACACAGAACGTATCTAAACATACACACACCACACAAATAGAGAATAAATCACACAGACACACACACACAGAACGTATCTAAACATACACACACCACATAAATAGAGAATAAATAACACAGACACACACACACACACACAACGTATCTAAACATACACACACCACACAAATAGAGAATAAATCACACACACACACACACAGAACATATCTAAACATACACACACCACACAAATAGAGAATAAATCACACAGACACCCAGACACACACACACACACACACACACACACACACACAAACATATCTAAACATACACACACACACCACACAAATAGAGAATAAATCACACACACACACACACACACACACACACACACACACACACACACACACACAGAAGGTATCTAAACATACACACACCACACAAATAGAGAATAAATAAGACACACACACACACAGAAGGTATCTAAACATTTAAACACACCACACAAATGGAGAATAAATCACACACACACACACACAGAACGTATCTAAACATTTAAACACACCACACAAATGGAGAATAAATCACACACACACAGACACACACACACAACGTATCTAAACATTTAAACACAAATGGAGAATAAATGCAAAAGTTCCCATCACTTAATGAAGTCACACACACAGAGACATATACGCACTGAAATCAGAATAACACTGAAATCAGAATTCATATCGTATGATTTTTATATTCAATAGTAGAATTCATATCGTATGATTTTTATATATATGATTTTTATATTCAATAGTAGAATTCACATCGTATGATTTTTATATTCATTAGTAGAATTCATATCGTATGGTTTTTATATGATTTTCATATTCATTAGTAGAATTCATATCATATGATTTTTATATTATTTCTACAGCTATATTATTCATTAGTAGTTTCGGCCCTTATGTTCCTTATTATGTGTCTTGGCTTTATTTTTGAAGCAAAAAACGTCACTATTAACAGCCGCCAGTCTTTGATAAGACGTGAAATATTCACTGGAATTTTGTTTCTTTCTAATACACCTGCCAGGGAATCCGTTATCACACTCTCACTTGTCGCGTTGCCAAATGAGAAAGGCCTATGCCCGTTTTGCTCCAAACCTCCCTTACTGTAGGTCAAAACACAAACACACACACACACACACACCTCCAGCTGCTGTCTGTCTGCTGTTCAGGGCCTCCTCCACTTGGTTGACTGCAGGAGACGTTGAGGAGGAAGAGGAGGGTGAAGTTGAGGAAGAAGGGGGTGATGCGCTCGTTATGAGGGGGCGCACAGTCGTTGTTGTGCCATGTAGTTGGAGCTCATGGTCTGCAGGTTACAGAACGGGATCTTTTACGACTGCTTTTAGAACAGCTACTGTTCTAATCACTGGGACTGAGACTTCATTCCCTGTTATTAATCTAGCACCTCAAATCATCATTGTGAGTCTTGACACAACTGTTAGCATAGCTCCCTCACCAGAACACTGTACTGTCATTTGGTTAGCAAAGTGTTAGCATAGCTCCCTCACCAGAATACTGTTATTGGGTTAGCAGAGTGTTAGCTCACCAGAGTACTGTTATTGGGTTAACAGAGTGTTAGCATAGTGCCCTCACCAGAATTAGGTTAGCAGTCAAAGCTTTTAAATGGTGTATAACATTAGCAGACAGTTATAGACAGCATAGCACCTACACCAGAATATTGACATTGAATTAGCATAGAGTTAGCATAGCACCCTCACCAGAACACTGTCACAGTTAAACGTTTTATAGTATGTGTGTCTTAGCAATACAGCTATATCAGTTTCCATTATGAAAGTTCAGGCCAACAGACTCTACCTGTTTGGTTGAAACAGAACACATCAAAGAGTAAGTTGACTGAAGCTCGCCACAGCACCAGTCCGGTGCGGTTCTGACCACAGAGAGTGGAGGCCTGGAGCCGGGGAATGACCGCGACCTGCTCGTCCACCCAGCCGAACCTGAAGGGAACAACAGGGAACTGTTGAAGTTAAGTTCATAAAGTAACTCTCTCTGCATTCATTTGATTCCCAATCAAGATACACTGGTATGAATTGCTTTACTTTGTTAATATGGACTTCTGGAAAGTTCTGAAATGCAAAATAATAGAATTTGTATCATGTGATAAAATATGTGATTTATCGTGATTAAGTATAGAAATTCAGCAATTAATCGCAATTTAAAAATAATAATGATTTGACAGCCCTAGTACACATACATTCCTCTCCTCCTCCCTTCTCTCTCCCCCTCCTCTCCTCCCCCCTCCTCTCCTTCTCCCTCCCCCTCCTCTCCTCCCCCCTCCTTTCCTTCTCTCTCCCCCTCCTCTCCTCCTCCCTCCTCCCTTCTCTCTCCCCCTCCTCTCCTCCCCCCTCCTCTCCTTCTCCCTCCATGTCTTCTCTCTCCCCTCCTCTCATTACTCTAAATCTCTATTATAAACCTGTTTTAAAGTGTCCACCTGTGGACCCCACCTTCACCTGCTCCTGTGCTGCTGTTCTAGAGTCCTGTGCTGCTCACCTGCACGTCTGCAGCCCGTGATGCAGGGCCTGGTCCACCTGGTCTTTGGTTGCCATGGCGACGCCCATCTGCAGGCAGACGTCCCTGGCGACGGACGCGTTGAAAGAGTATTGGGGCTGTCCCCCGTGCACCTGGGACACCTCAAACACACCCCACACACTGGCAGCGTCAGGGAAGCCTGACAACACACACACACACACACATTACATTAAACAATTTACCTTTACAACAGAACATACCTACCCTTATCCCTTAACATGTAGGTCACAAACACTTACAAATACTTAACTCTAACCTACCACTCTCATAAGCACACACACACACACACACAATTACATTACAGTACCTCAGTACAGCCCTCAGTATCTTCTTTCAACCCCAACCCACTACTGCATTAACACAGATGAATTATATCACAATACACCTGCATTCAACTACATCCTAACTCCAACCCCCAACCACACCGTTCAGAGAGTCTCTTGTCTCTTGACCCCAACCACATCCCTCAGGCTCAGAGTGACCCCAAACCCTGACCCCAGAGCCCAGTCTAACCCAGCAGTTACTGTAATCCCCTCTAACCCAGCAGTGTAATCCCCTCTAACCCAGCAGTTATTCTCTCTAACCCAGCAGTGTAATCCCCTCTAACCCAGCAGTGTAAACCCCTCTAACCCAGCAGTCTAACCCAGCAGTTATCCCCTCTAACCCAGCAGTGTAATCCCCTCTAACCCAGCAGTGTAATGCCCTCTAACCCAAAGCCCAGCTCGCTGGCCGGTGGTCTGAAGTGGACTTACGTCTCAGATGATGGACAAGCATGGAACAGGCAGGCGGCAGCAGCAGCAGCAGCAGCCAAACTCTGGTCATGATGGTGTGTGTGTGTGTGTGTGTGTGTGGGGACTAGAGGGGTGACTGGGAGGTGAGCTCTTTAACTGGACAAGAGGAAGGAAACAGGCGGAGCTCAAACCTCACTGATGAGGTGATGACACACACACACACACTCACACACACTCACACACACACACTCACACACACTCACACACACACCCACACACACACACACAAACACACACATACACACATACACACACACACACACACACACACACACACACACACACACACACACATACACTCACATGCACTCTCTCACACACACACACATACACACACACACACACACACATACACTCACACATACACTCACACACACACACACACATAAAAACTGTAATCATGCTGGTCTTTTGCACATCTCTAGATCTTGGTGGCCGACAGTGTTTATGTCACAATTTAATTTGCTTTGCATAAACAACTACCCTGGAAATCCAGAGTTCTCACGAGAGCACAATGGAATTGTCTCTGCGAGACACTCTGGCAAAGAGCAATGATGCACGTTACTTTTACCCCAACATTCTGGGGAACCAGCTAAACTGATGAAGACAGCGCTGCTTGGAGGACAGTACACATTGGGCGTAGTGTTATCCGATTGCGTTGAAGTCCGAATTCATTCAGAGTAAACATGGTCTAGTGTTAACCAATTGCGTGCAGTGACATTTTTAAATGCATGCTTGTTGCCGCATCTTTCTAGATTATCAGGGTCTGGATTTTCCAGGCTAATAAACAACAGCAAAGAATAGTAAATATAAGTAAATAGGCAATAGCTTAAATAGTTTAAAAAGTAAGTAGATTATGATGTACTGTAAGCAGAGCCGGACAGTAACGGAGTACATTTACTTGAGTACAGTACTTGAGTACAATTTTGAGGGATCTGTACTTTACTCGAGTATCAGTTTTGGGGAGTACTCATGACTTTACTCAAGTACATTTGAGAGGCAAATATTGTACTCTTTACTCCACTACATTTCTATCCATAACCGTGAGTACCCGTTACTTCTTCTAAAAAAAAAAGGAAAAGAAAAATCTCGAAACCCTCAATTTGTTGTTTCCCTCAAACGTGATTGGATTGTGCAGGCCACTGATTGGGACAGCCTATCAGCAATCACCTTCAGCTTTCCGCCAAAGTCAACTCCATGGTCAGATTTAGATAAGAGACGAAACCATGGACGAAACAATGGATGAAGACGCAGCAGGTCCATCACGGGAATGTGCCAACCTGTGGCACCACCTTGCCAGACTATTTTAATTTTCTGAACAAGTTAATGATAGTTTTCACTTCAAGTGTTTCAATTACAAAATAGTATTTTGTATTTGAAATATGTATTTTAAATACATGTATTAGAAATACTGCCCATCCCTGGCAACATGGTGAAAAGATGAAAATGACTTGATTTTACTTTCAATTCCTTTTACATTCTCCAAGGTATTAACATTAACATTTTTCATGACTCCACATAGGACGTTTCTGTACATAAATGTGAGCACTGTGGCAGTATTAATGCAATATTTAGAAAATGTTGGCTACTCTTGTACTCTTGATACTCAAGTACTTTTAAAAACTAGTACTAGTAACTAGTCAGTACTTTTACTTAAGTAGACATTTAACTGTTTTACTTTTACTTGTACATAGCAAAGGGTATCTGTACTTTTACTCAAGTAATGAAGCTGTGTACTGTCTGCCTCTGGATGTAAGTAGATTATGATGAGTCTGTGTGTGTGTGTGTGTGTATTCTGTATTCTCTTCTACTCTACATTAATCAAACAGATTGTGTTGTTCGATATCAGATCTCAAAATCTTTTCAAAATAATGGTTTTGATGTACAGTATACGTTACTGAAAGTGTTTCTATGTGTGTTTCTCTGTGTGCATGTTACTGAGTGTGTGTGCGTACTATGTGTGTGTGTGTGTGTGTGTGTGTGTGTGTGTGTGTGTGTGTGTGTGAGCAGGGGAAGATTACCGCCTATACTGTACCTTTGAGGTGGTTCCCCAAGGAGAATAGGGGCTGCGATTT
>NC_063209.1:29932201-29949701 GCF_017589495.1 Alosa alosa | reverse complement strand
CACTAGCATTAGCATCAGCATTAGCTCAGAGCTGCTGAGTCACATTCACTCTGTTTCCCACTGCAGGCACAAAACAGACACTAGCATTAGCATCAGCATTAGCTCAGAGCTGCGGAGTCATATCCACTTTGTTTCCCACTATAGAAGCTAGAGTTAGCATTAGCTCTGAGCTGCACTTTGTCAAATTTACTTCATGGCCAGAAAACAGATGCTAGAGTTAGAGTTAGCGTTAGCTCAGAGATCTGTTTCCCTCTGCGTTAGCTCAGAGATCTGTAGCCCAGAGAGCTCCCCTGCACAAACCACAGCTGGAAGGGTAAGCAGGAAAGCTAACGAGTGTTTAGCTTTAGCATCAGCATGGTCTGCATTTGTTTCACACTCAGGCTGGCGGACGTGCAGTAGCTTTGCGCTAGTTTTGAGTGTGTTCTGTGTTAGCTGCGTGTTAGCTTCGTTGGCTAATGTGTGCAAACTTCTGTAGCTTTAGCTGCATGTTAGCTTTGTTGGCTAATGTGTGCAAACTTCTGTAGCTGTATGTGAAGAGGAGAGCAGCCCCTGCCCTCGGCTCCTAGCGTGAGGAGTAGCCGCCGTCCAGCTGCAGTTATTTTGATGGAAAGCTATTAAAGTTCAAAGAGAATCGTCATGCTAGGAGCCATGCGCTTCTCAGACGCACTAGAGTGCAAACACAATGGACAATGTGTGAGCAGGGAGCCCTTAAAAACGACCTTGAGCTTCACACTCAGTCAGTCGAGCTTTATGGGATTGTTACTGACCCCCTGTGTCATACAACACAAACACACCAACATACACACCCACACACACAAACACACCAACATACACACACACATGCACATGAACACACACACACACACACACGCACATGAACACAAGTACTTAAGCAAATATCGGAGATGATTAAGCGAAAGTAAATATTGTGCTCAGCACCAGGAAAAGTCACACCTATGGGAAAGTTCCACCTCTCGCTCAGTAGCACACGTCAGTGGATCCTGATCTGAAGATTAAAAACCTGCTGCAGCTTCCAACACTGAGATACAGACAGACAGACCTACACACACACACACACACACACACACACACACACGCATATACATACACACACACACACACACACACACACACACACACACACGCGCACACACACACACACACGCATATACACACACACACACACACACACGCATATACATACACACACACACACACACATATACATACACACACACACACACACACACACACACACACGCACACACACACACACACACGATATATATACACACACACACACACACACACACGCATATACATACACACACACACACACACACATATACATACACACACACACACACACACACACACACACACATATACATACATACACACACAGCTCCACTATCTGCAGCCTTCCTGCTGATAGTGACATGAACTTCCTGTAAGTAAAGTAAACATGTCGTGCTGGAGATTGACCTTTACCATTACTATTCATTCATACACAAAACACTCCCATACACACACATCCTTCATTTACACACGTGTGGGTGTGTGCGTTTGTGGGAGTGTGTGTGTGTGTATGTGTGTGTGAGAGAGAGTGTGTGTGTGTGTGTGTGTGTGTGTGTGTGCATAAGTGTGTGTGTATGTGTGTGTTACCTCTCTGGTGCAGTGTGTAGTGTTGCATCACTGGGAGGAGCAGTCTTCACTGTGGCTTCACACTAGAGTTAGGAGAATCAACAGTCAGTCTGCACACTTACATACTTACACACTTACACATGCAGTATCCACACTTACACTCCATATCCACACTTACACACACTCCATATCCACACTTACACACTTAACACACACACACTCCATATCCACACTTACACACTTAACACACACACACTCCATATCCACACTTACACACACTCCATATCCACACTTACACACTTAACACACACACACCCATATCCACACCACACTTAACACACACACACTCCATATCCACACTTACACACACACCCATATCCACACTTACACACTTAACACACACACACTCCATATCCACACTTACACACTTAACACACACACACTCCATATCCACACTTACACACTTAACACACACACCATATCCACACTTACACACACACCCATATCCACACTTACACACTTAACACACACACACTCCATATCCACACTTACACACTTAACACACACACACTCCATATCCACACTTACACACACTCCATATCCACACTTACACACTTAACACACACACACTCCATATCCACACTTACACACTTAACACACACACACTCCATATCCACACTTACACACTTAACACACACATACTCCATTTCCACACTCGCACACACATAATCAGTCTGCATACTTACCCACTTACACATTCAGTATCCACACTTAACACACACACACTCCATATCCACACTTAACACACACACTCCATATCCACACTTAACACACACACGCCATATCCACACTTAACACACACACACACTCCATGTCCTCACTTAACACACACATACTCCATATCCACACTTACACACTTCACACACACTCCATATCCACACTTAACACACACACACACTCCATATCCTCACTTAACACACACATACTCCATATCCACACTTACACACTTCACACACACTCCATATCCACACTTAACACACACACACACACTCCATATCCACACTTAACACACACACACACACACACCAGGACACACAAACACACACACTAACCAAGACACACACACACTCGCCAGGAACCCCCACCACCACCACCAAGACACACACACACACCAGGACACACACACACACACACACACTCACCAGGACTGGGAGTGCAGGGCTAGGACCCTGTACCAAAGTGGGTCCACAGCTGGTGCCAGGCGTCTGTGTGAGTAGCTGAACAGGTGCCTGGACAGGTAATTGGCCTGGACTCTGCCCAGGTGCCTGGACAGGTAATTGGCCTGGACTCTGCCCAGGTGTCTGGCCCGGGATGTTAAGGAGGTTAAATTTAGGAACCACAGCAACACTGACTCTTCTGCGTGGCATTGCCTGTGGAGGATTTAAACACACTTTACACACTTCACATGCCACACAACTCAAACCACACAGCACTCACACACACACACACACATCACACAACTCACACCACACAGCACTCACACACACACACACACACACACACACACCACAACTCACAAACACACACACACACACACACACATCAACAATAATAATAATATCACACACACACACACTACACAACTCACACATCACAGATAGCTCATACACACACACATACAGCTGACATCTCAGACATGTCATACACTTAGAGAAATACTGCAACAAAAAACGTGTTATATTGTACGATTAAAATTCTATTATTTTGCATTTTAGAATTGTTTTATTCCATATTGGCAATGTATTGCAAAGAAAGCTACTTGATGAACTTAACTTGTACATGTAAGAGTGTGGGAGTATACACAATGCCTCGCTTGTAGATGATAGCATAAACTTGAAGTGCTTCGTGATATTTTAATTCCACATTGGCTGAGTGTTGTGTAGTAGAATAACACGACTTACTCGCTTTACTTGCTTTATTCCAAACTAGCGTTAACAGCATACAGCCAACTTCAGCATTGCACCGTCTATCCTTATCACTCTACTAGGCTCGGTAGCATATCCTTATTAACCAATACATGATCCACCTAGTGACATGGATGAGTATCACATATGTCACACTAAGCCAACCTAGAGGGGTTTTTGTTTTCATTCAGAACTGTGTTGCTGTTTATTTCCACGACTCCGGAAATAGGATGCCTACTAGGAAGTGTCTGTGGCAGCTTGATGACAAGGTGCGCCAAAGGGTCAAAAAGAGCAGCAGCCAAAGAGAAACCATGGTTCTGTGCTGCGTCACATTGCGTTGTGTATGCGACTGCACTGCGTTGCGTTGTGTTGCGTTGTGTATGCGACTGCACTGCGTTGCGTTGTGTTGCGTTGTGTATGCGACTGCACTGCGTTGCGTTGTGTTGCGTTGTGTATGCGACTGCACTGCGTTGCGTTGTGTTGCGTTGTGTTGTGGCGTCTGTGCTGCGTCACATTGCGTTGTGTATGCGACTGCACTGCGTTGCGTTGTGTTGCGTTGTGTTGTGGCGTCTGTGCTGCGTCACATTGCGTTGTGTATGCGACTGCACTGCGTTGCGTTGTGTTGCGTTGTGTATGCGACTGCACTGCGTTGCGTTGTGTTGCGTTGTGTATGCGACTGCACTGCGTTGCGTTGTGTTGCGTTGTGTATGCGACTGCACTGCGTTGCGTTGTGTTGCGTTGTGTATGCGACTGCACTGCGTTGCGTTGTGTTGCGTTGTGTTGTGGCGTCTGTGCTGCGTCACATTGCGTTGTGTATGCGACTGCACTGCGTTGCGTTGTGTTGCGTTGTGTATGCGACTGCACTGCGTTGCGTTGTGTTGCGTTGTGTATGCGACTGCACTGCGTTGCGTTGTGTTGCGTTGTGTATGCGACTGCACTGCGTTGCGTTGTGTTGCGTTGTGTTGTGGCGTCTGTGCTGCGTCACATTGCGTTGTGTATGCGACTGCACTGCGTTGCGTTGTGTTGCGTTGTGTATGCGACTGCACTGCGTTGCGTTGTGTTGCGTTGTGTATGCGACTGCACTGCGTTGCGTTGTGTTGCGTTGTGTATGCGACTGCACTGCGTTGCGTTGTGTTGCGTTGTGTTGTGGCGTCTGTGCTGCGTCACATTGCGTTGTGTATGCGACTGCACTGCGTTGCGTTGTGTTGCGTTGTGTTGTGGCGTCTGTGCTGCGTCACATTGCGTTGTGTATGCGACTGCACTGCGTTGCGTTGTGTTGCGTTGTGTTGTGGCGTCTGTGCTGCGTCACATTGCGTTGTGTATGCGACTGCACTGCGTTGCGTTGTGTTGCGTTGTGTATGCGACTGCACTGCGTTGCGTTGTGTTGCGTTGTGTATGCGACTGCACTGCGTTGCGTTGTGTTGCGTTGTGTATGCGACTGCACTGCGTTGCGTTGTGTTGCGTTGTGTATGCGACTGCACTGCGTTGCGTTGTGTTGCGTTGTGTTGTGGCGTCTGTGCTGCGTCACATTGCGTTGTGTATGCGACTGCACTGCGTTGCGTTGTGTTGCGTTGTGTTGTGAAAGCGTCTGTGCTGCGTCACATTGCGTTGTGTATGCGACTGCATTGTGTTGCGTTGTGTTGTGTATGCGACTGCGCTGCGTCGCGTTGTGTTGCGTTGTGTTGTGTATGCGACTGCGCTGCGTTGCGTTGTGTTGCGTTGTGTTGTGTATGCGACTGCACTGCGTTGCGTTGTGTTGCGTTGTGTTGTGTATGCGACTGCATTGTGTTGGCGCTAGGTTGCGTATGCGCATCAGCGCCCAAGGCCGCCAGGTTGTGTATGTGACCGCGCTTCGCGTCGTCGTCGCCTGTGTTGGCGCTAGGTTGTGTATGACCGCGCCGCATCACAGGTTGCGGTATTGGCGCGACCGCATCGGGCCGCTATAAGCAGGAATGCTAATTACGGCCGCTGTGTTGCGTATGTTATCATGGCCACGTTAGCGCTATGCCTGTTGTATAGCGCGACTGGCCGCGCTAAGGCGTTGCGTATGCGACCGCGCTTGGCGCTGTGTCGCATCGTTGCTTGGCAAGCATCAAGGCATGATGCTGCTGTACCTTCCCCATGGTGAGGGACATGGACCGGGAGGGCCGAGGGATTCCATCATCTGAATCACACACACACACACACACACACACACACAGAGAGAGAGAGAGAGAGAGAGAGTTAATGATGAGATCTGACCTCACAGTCATCATGACTTTCCATAGACATCAGGCATTCCTAGGCATCCAATGTAGATTCGGTATTTTTGGCAACTCTAAAGTCGCAAAATATTTATGTTTGACCTTGCCGTTATAAATACCTCTCACTGCTTGAGTCCTTCCCCCTGTACATGGTGCATGTGCTTTTGTTTTGTCCATCTCCATAGAGCTATATACTGACCAGGTAATGTTTCACGATTCTCAAGAGATGTCTCCGGGTCGACGAGTTCCACATTGCAAGGTTGCTTCTCCATCTCCAGGCCGCTGCAAGCTATGTTCCATGGCTATGCTAGGTCAAGCATTCCCCTATTATAAGCTTGTTTACCATCAAATTGGCTTCAAAGCTGTTATTTTAAGATAAAACACTTGCATAGTGCTGCTTTTACTGAAAAGCATCAGCTGACCTTATGAATCCAGTTATGATATTGTCAGCTGACCTTATGAATCCAGTTATGATATTGCTATATCTATAGTTATGATATTGCTATATCTATAGTTATGATATTGCCAATTCGTCACATGTTGTTTCTGGGCCCAGCAGCTCTTTTGTCCAAACATGTTTACTAATGCAGCCAGCTTGTTTGCTTGTTTACTAATGCAGCCAGCAACCTGTAAACCTTGTCACCATCACCACAGTTTCAGTGAGGATGAAAAAAAAAGGCTTGACTCTAAAAGAGTAATTAGTGTAGCTGTGCTTCCAGACAATATAATCAAAGGTAACGTCCAGGCCTGACGTGGAAAATATGATTTTATTAGGTTGAGGTAGCAAGTCAGTGGTAGAATGGCTATTGTTTGTAGGCTACTCTTAAAGGGGAACTTGGCAACTATTTTAACGTAATAAACCCGTTTAGAAATCATTTGGATGGTTAAATGACCTGTTCCGGTGAAAATGGTGACTTTTCCCGCTGCCCCTAAGCGTCCCCAGGCGGAAAACCAACCTTGCAACGGTAGAGACCACCGTCGGAAAGAAGAAGTGAGAAACAAGAAACTCATTTTAAATCGTGTTTCTTACCTTGTAACATCCACATTGTCTGCCAAACTTATGCTAACCGTTTTGCTAGCTTGTAAACAAATCCATGTGCTTTATCGTTACCTTTTTCCACAGTTTGAAATAGCATAATGCACAATTTCTCCAGCAGAGGCGGAAATCCTGCCAAGTTTCCCTTTAATAGCGGGATTTTTATTTTTATGGAAAAAATAAAATAAAAAACGCTCTGGGCCCAGTTGGACCCCCAAAAAAGAATCATCAGCACATTATTGCATCACAACTAAAAAATATATTTTTTAGTGTCATCATATTGTTATGTCATCATTCAATATTGCTTTACAATGAGTAGGTGTGTGCATAGTCCTGAACTCATTTACTTTAATACACATACACACACACACATGAAACACACCAAATGTTTAGTCCATAGCTGTAATGTTTACTCACCTCCTGTATCAATGGAACCTCCATAGCAGCGGTTGGAGTTTTGATTGGCTAGTTTCTTGAACTCCATGAGTTCCGCGTGGTCCTTCTCGTAGGTTCTTTTCAGGTTCTCCACATATTGCATCATCACCTCTGTGGCCTTGTTCATGCGTTTCTCCTGCCACACAAGTCATGGGTAACATCAGTACCGTCAGTGCTGTCTCAACTACCGTCAGTGCTGTCTCAACTGACATCAGTACCGTCAGTGCTGTCTCAATTACCGTCAGTGCTGTCTCAACTAACATCAGTGCTGTCTCAACTACCGTCAGTCCTGTCTCAACTAACATCAGTGCTGTCTCAACTACCCGTCCAGTGCTGTCTCAACCTAACATCAGTACCATCAGTGCTGTCTCAACTACAGTCAGTGCTGTCTCAACTAACATCAGTACCATCAGTGCTGTCTCAACTACAGTCAGTGCTGTCTCAACTGACATCAGTACCGTCAGTGCTGTCTCAATTACTGTCAGTGCTGTCTCAACTAACATCAGTGCTGTCTCAACTACCGTCAGTGCTGTCTCAACTAACATCAGTGCTGTCTCAACTACCGTCAGTGCTGTCTCAACTAACATCAGTACCATCAGTGCTGTCTCAACTACAGTCAGTGCTGTCTCAACTAACATCAGTACCCTCAGTGCTGTCTCAACTACAGTCAGTGCTGTCTCAACTAACATCAGTGCTGTCTCAACTACCGTCAGTGCTGTCTCAACTAACATCAGTGCTGTCTCAACTAACATCAGTACCATCAGTGCTGTCTCAACTACAGTCAGTGCTGTCTCAACTAACATCAGTGCTGTCTCAACAACTGTCAGTGCTGTCTCAACTAACATCAGTACCATCAGTGCTGTCTCAACTACAGTCAGTGCTGTCTCAACTAACATCAGTGCTGTCTCAACTACCGTCAGTGCTGTCTCAACTAACATCAGTACCATCAGTGCTGTCTCAACTTCCGTCAGTGCTGTCTCAACTACCGTCAGAGCTGTCTCAACTACCGCCAGTACTGTCTCAACTACCATCAGTGCTGTCTCAACTACCGTCAGAGCTGTCTCAACTACCATCAGTACTGTCTCAACTAATGTCAGTGCTGTCATGGGTAACATCTGGTCTTACTCAAGCCAAACAAACAGTGCTGCTCCACTTCTAGCTCACAGACAGGACAGTCACAGTTGCAACAGACCATCAACACTGTTACACCCTGTCACACCCACAACACATAGTCTGTGCTGCTTGTCTGTGCCCAAATACAGACTCACACTCAGCACAGTCCGTCAATAATGTGACATATCAATCAGTCATTTGCAACATACAGTACTGCCTACCAAACATTACTTTATTTTATATATTTCTTAGGGCTGTCAAAATAACTGATTCATTTTAATTAATTAATTTGAGAAAAAAATAACTGATTAAAAAAATAGTGCAAATTAATTTATTCCGTATGACCTTTGACCCCGAGCCATTCTAGTCAGTAACCAAACTGTAAAATGAAGGAGAGAGAAGAAAATATGCTGCCTAGATCATTGATTGGAACATTTATTTTTAAAAAACGGCCTGATGGTGTTGATAAAAATAAAGTGTTGATTAAAATAAAGTCCTCTGCCATGTCTGCAGCAAGGAATTTCCATATCACCGGAGTTCGTCAACTCTAGTCCACATCAATGCAAAGTAGTGTTGACATTGACGGGAGTGTTAATTTATTTTCATTGTGTCCCCTACAGTAGGTTATATCTGTGGCCTGAAATGTATGTAAAAAAAACCTTCTTCCCGAAGCACTTTTGAATGTATTTCCTCAGCCTATTAGGTCATATCATAGATTATTGGGGGCCAAGCAGTGAAGCTGCGAGGACCTCATTGTGTTTCTACGTTTTCCTATTATTGGGTGCCAAGCAGCGAAGCTGCGAGGACCTCATTGTGTTTCTACGTTTTCCTATTATTATTATATGCAATGGAAGTCTATGGCAGCCCATAGAACCGTATAGTAAAAAGTTGGGAAATTTGGCACACTGATTGGGGATGGTCCCATGATTCATGTCACCAAAGGTTCATGTCGGCAACTTTCGAACCCTCTAAGCGCCACCAACAGGCCAAAGTTGGGCGTGCGTTCATGCAATAACTTTTGACCTGTTGGTCCGATTTAAAAAGGTATTGTTGGAATCCTTGGACCAAGCCGGAGTTCAACGCACCCTATGGCGTAATTTTCCGCCATGATGGATTTTCCGCCATTTGGATTTCATCAAAAACACTTAAAATGTATCAGGGGTCACATACTTTCTCTGATTCCCACCAAATCTGACACAGATCATCTTCAGACCAAGCCTCACAAAAGTTATCACTTTTTGTCTTGGAGAAGTATTACCGTTAAGCCTGTAAAAGCCAATCAAAATTTCGCGAAGAAGCCAAACAGGAAGTGAACTCATATCTCAGCAACCCTTGCATGTATCAAAACTTGGTACATTGACTCATGACCCCATCAGGAGGACCCTCATGAAATTTGGTGACCTTTGACCTCTAGGGCGCTGTAATTCACAAACATGCCTTTTGGCCTGTAGCTGCTGCTGTGCTTAGAATTAAATTGTACTAGTGGTGTCTGGTAATACTGTGAAAGGTACTTAGGTCAACTGAGGGCAACTTGTCACATCAATATAATTTATTAGGCCGCCATATTTTATTTGATCAAAAACACCAACAATTTCGCTGGGTCACAAATTTCATCTGATCTTCACCAAAATTGGCACAGACCATCTTCAGACCATGCCTTGTCACTTCATTTATTTCTGTAACAATTGATAGAAGCGTTAAGCCCGTCACATCAATCGAAATTTGTGGCCGAAGCCGCCAAACAGGAAGTGAGCTCATATCTCAGCAATCGTTGCATGTATAAAACCAAACTTGGTACATGGACTCATGACCCCATCAGGTGAATGCCGAAGAAATTTTGTGACCTTTGACCTCTAGGGTCACTGCAATTAGCAAAAATGCATTTTGCCTTGTAACTTTTGACGTGCTAAATAAAAAAATAAAAAAATAAAAATAAAAGAGCCCTTTTATTTTATTTAATGTCACTAACGCTGATTTCAATTAAATATATGCAATATATATGCGATTAATTTAGATTAATTAATCACAGAGTATGTCATTAATTTGATTACATTTTTTAAACGATTGACAGCCCTAATATTTCTTATTGTATATCATATTTATTTATATCTATTTCATATAATTACAGAGTGTCTCTTCTTGGTCCTCTCCTTGGCTTTCCCTGTCCTGCTACCTGTGCTGTGTGCTAGCTGTGCTGTGTGCTACCTGCGCTGTGTGATAACTGTGCTGTGTGGTACCTGTGCTAGCTGGGGTTCACTCTTTATTACGACATCCCGCTATTACGACATACCGCACACATTTCAGTCAAAACCTTAGGTGATTTTGAACTGGCCATGTGAATAAATGTTACACATTATGTAAAACACAGGTAGCTCTCCTCATTTTATTCTCTAAGCTCTCAGGGGAGAACGGTCGGAAACTCCATGCATCAAACAAACTCTGTGCATGCAGGCCACCTATATTAATTAATTAATGGCCGTCAATCAATGACCAATTGCGGAAAGACGGGCGGAATTCTTACGCTCCAGTAGCCTAAACCACTTCAGTGAACATTCAAATAACTCCCAGAGTTTAGTGTCCATCAGGGTGTTCAAACTGGGTGTGCGATATATTCAAGTTGCTTATAGGCTATTGCATTTTAGAGGACAATAATAATGCAATGCATTTTGGCTTGCCATGTCATGCGTGCAGTTGCTGAATTGCACATAACATGTCTGCATATTTATTTAGTCTTCTTTCTCTCGACTCTAGGCTAGCGCATGCATTAACATGGCCCTATAATTGTGCAAAGACAGGCGGGATATCCGACGCTCCTTTTACAGTAAACCACTTCTAGCGAGCGTTCAAATAACCCCAGAGTTCAGTGTCCATCAGTCCCAACATTTAGAAATATAATCGAAAAGTCCAAGCGTGAATTGGGTGTGTTTGGATTTTGAGAGAGACCTGGGCGAATGTCTCACAGCAACTCGCGATAACCTTGTTTCTTGAAGGCTATCCTTGCCTCAAATATCCACATCTAATGAGGGTCGGCGACTATCCCCATTGGCGAATGTCAGTGTACGACACTAAAGCGCACGTAACTAGGACATAATCACATTCATTGATTTAAGTGCAATGATAACTGTACTGGCATTTATATTAATACAGTAATTTCCCCGCGACGGCTGCATTATGCATAATCCTCACCAATAAAAGGCCGCACAAGTTTCATATGGGCTAATTATGTAGGCTTAATGAACAGTCATATTATACTCTTCAGCCGTGGTCATTGCAAATTGATTGAATTTTGTTTGTGTGTTCGTGTTTAAAGTTGGGACGATTACTGTAGGCCTTTGCTGCCCATATTGGAATAAAAATAAAGGCCCACCCTAGGCCTATACTTAAAAAGTACACTCCGTTGAAAAAATCCTGGCTCGCCACTGTTAATGACCTTGTGTCGGAATGGCAGGACGTTTGAAAGAAAAGGTCAAGTGTCGCTACTCTGACAATGAAAAAAAAATGTTGCAATAGTGGGACGCTTGAAAATCAATGTTAATGCCGCCACTTCGACAATTAGACGCCAATGTCTAAGTAGCGGCATGTCGGAATAGCTGCATGTAACCGTGCTAGCTGTGCTGTGTACTAACTGTGCTGTGTGCTACCTGTGCTGTGTGCTACCTGTGCTAGCTGTGCTGTGTGCTAACTGTGCTGTGTGTCCAGAAAAGTCGTGTTTAGAGAACTGTACTAGTGGTGTTTAGAGAACTGCACTAGTGGTGTTTAGAGAACTGTACTAGATAACTGTACTAGTCGTGTTTAGAGAACTGCACTAGTGGTGTTTAGAGAACTGTACTAGAGAACTGTACTAGTCGTGTTTAGAGAACTGCACTAGTGGTGTTTAGAGAACTGTACTAGTCGTGTTTAGAGAAGTTGTGTTTAGAGAACTGTATTAGTGGTGTTTAGAGAACTGCACTAGTGGTGTTTAGAGAACTGTACTAGTCGTGTTTAGAGATCTGCACTAGTGCTAGCTGTGCTGTGTGCTAACTGTGCTGTGTGCTAGCTGTGCTGTGTGCTACTTGTGCCAGCTGTGCTGTGCTGTGTGCTACCTGTGCTGTCCTGCTACCTGCTACCATCCAAACCTGCAAAAAGTCATTTCAGGGAGGTATCACGAAGCCCCCACACACACACACACACAAAAAAAAAAAATACTTTAGCCTATTTAGATACTGAAATACAGATTAATATGTTTGTTCAATAATGTCTAGTCAGTACACCAAATAAGGAAGATAGAAATTGTGAAAATAAAATATGTACATTTTGGTAGTTTGGTCCCTTTTTTTTGGTCTTTTCATGTAGCCTTGGCAATTAGCCATGTATAGGCCTGAATATAGAATAATTATTAATATGCACATGAATTGGCACTATAGTTAAACTCACCTCAACATGTATTCACTAAAGTCACTGTTACAGTGCAGCGTGAAAGACTAGACCTATCATTATTTTTTTTACTCTTATAAGACAAGGGTACACTTTGAAATGGGTCTTACATTTTCCTTTTTTGGGGGGCACTGACTCCATGACGCTCCTGTTCCTATAGATACACTGAACAGATTACAGTAAGTTCGGGAGAAAATCGATAAAAAGCCCGCCTAGACTCACACACACGGACCACACCTCTCTCTCTCTCTGGGTGGTATTAGCTTACCCTCAGATGCACTCGCGATTTGAAGTCTATCTCGCGTGCCCGCTCTTTATCGCTCGCTCTAGATTGCGGGAGATTTTATCTAATTTGCGTGTGTCAGGGAGCCGCTGTTAGTATGCGGGAGACTCCCGGAACTTCCGGGAGACTTGGGATGTCTGCCTGTGCTGTGTGCTACCTGTGCTAGCTGTGCTGTGTGCTAGCTGTGCTAGCTGTGCTGTGTGCTAGCTGTGCTGTGTGCTACCTGTGCTAGCTGTGCTGTGTGCTAGCTGTGCTGTGTGCTACCTGTGCTAGCTGTGCTGTGTGCTACCTGTGCTAGCTGTGCTGTGTGCTACCTGTGCTAGCTGTGCTGTGTGCTACCTGTGCTGTGTGCTACCTGTACTGTGTGCTACCTGTGCTGTGTGCTAGCTGTGCTGTGTGCTAGCTGTGCTGTGTGCTAGCTGTGCTAGCTGTGCTGTGTGCTAGCTGTGCTGTGTGCTACCTGTGCTAGCTGTGCTGTGTGCTAGCTGTGCTGTGTGCTACCGCTGGCTAGCTGTGCTCTCTGTGCTGTGTGCTAGCTGTGCTGTGTGCTACCTGTGCTAGCTGTGCTGTGTGCTACCTGTGCTGTGTGCTACCTGTGCTAGCTGTGCTGTGTGCTAGCTGTGCTGTGTGCTAGCTGTGCTGTGTGCTACCTGTGCTGTGTGCTAGCTGTGCTGTGTGCTACCTGTGCTAGCTGTGCTGTGTGCTAGCTGTGCTGTGTGCTAGCACTCTGTGTCCCTGCTCAGTCTGCTAAATTAGAGAAGAAAAACCGCACTCTCAAGTTTTTTCTCATTACTTATGTATTGTTTAGTGTCATCGCCAGTGTGTCAGCGCCATGGCCTAAGCCATCGCCAGTGTGTCATCGCCATGGCCTAAGCCATCGCCAGTGTGTCAGCGCCATGGCCTAAGCCATCGTCAGTGTGTCATCGCCAGTGTGTCAGCGCCATGGCCTAAGCCATCGCCAGTGTGTCAGCGCCATGGCCTAAGCCATCGTCAGTGTGTCAGCGCTATATAAATAAAAAAAGAGAAAGAGCAGAGCTATGAGCAGGGATATGCCTACTGGAGTCCCCTGGGGGGGGGGAATGGGCAGGGGACAGATCAGAGGTGATTATGCTGAGGGGGGCAGGGGTCAGATCAGAGGTGATCTGCTGAGGGGGGCAGGGGACAGATCAGAGAGTGTCCTTTGGGAGTAAACAGATGGAACTGCATGATTACAGCTGAAATGCCACTGGAGTCTCAACATCAACAAACATCAGACATTAGCACAAGGAGTCGGCACTACAGTACATTACGCACACACACACACACACACAAACACACTGTCGTTCTCTTTCTATCTCGTTTAGACATAAGCCTCTTATCACCATGACAGCGGACATACCAGCCCCTCCTTAATATGCAGAGGAAGCACACTCTCTTACACATTAACACACACACACACACAAACACACACTCTCACAAATACACACACAAGCACACATTCTCACACACAAGCACACACTCTCTCTCTCACACACACACACACACACACACTCTCTGTCACACACTGAATCTCCCAAAAACACTCCCCCGGCACACAGCTTGATTGGGCTGTTAAACAAACAGTCAGCCATCAGTCTCCCCATGAGAACAAGTCACAGACCAGCAAGCTCTCAGCTCACACACACCAAGTCACAGACCAGCAAGCTCTCAGCTCACACACACCAAGTCACAGACCAACTCTCCTCTCACACACACCAAATCACAAACTCTCATCTCACACACACCAAATCACAGACCAACCCTCATCTCACACACACCTCTGCAATGTCTCACCTTCAGCTGAACAACATCCAACTTCAGCTCAAGAACATCTCAACATCCACTCAATAAAATTTTACCTTCGTGTTTATAGAACTGCACTACAGAACCGCACTAGAGAACTGCACTAGAGAACCGCACTAGTGGCGTTGAGAGAACTGCACTAGAGAACTGTACTAGTCATGTTTAGAGAACTGCACTAGTGGTGTTTAGAGAACTGCACTAGAGAACTGTACTAGTCATGTTTAGAGAACTGCACTAGTGGTGTTTAGAGAACTGCACTAGAGAACTGTACTAGTGGTGTTTAGAGAACTGTACTAGTGGCCTTTAGAGAACTGCACTAGAGAACTGCACTAGAGAACTGTACTAGTGGCGTTTAGAGAACTGCACTAAGAGAACTGTACTAATTAGGTGTTTAGAGAACTGCACTAAACCGTGAGAACTGTTAGTCGTTTTAGAGAACTGCACTAGTCGTGGTGTAGTTAGTGAACTAGAGAAGTCGGTTTTAGAGAACTGCACTAGTCGTGTTTAGAGAACTGCACTAGAGAACTGTACTAGTCGTGTTTAGAGAACTGCACTAGAGAACTGTACTAGTGGTGTTTAGATAACTGCACTAGTGGTGTTTAGAGAACTGCACTAGAGAACTGCACTAGTGGTGTTTAGAGAACTGCACTAGTCGTGTTTAGAGGTCTGCACTAGAGAACTGCACTAGAGAACTGCACTAGTGGTGTTTAGAGAACTGCACTAGTCGTGTTTAGAGAAGTCGTGTTTAGAGAACTGTACTAGTGGTGTTTAGAGAAGTCGTGTTTAGAGAACTGTACTAGTGGTGTTTAGAGAACTGTACTAGTCGTGTTTAGAGAACTACACTAGTGGTGTTTAGAGAACTGTACTAGAGAACTGTACTAGTTGTGTTTAGAGAATTGCACTAGTGGTGTTTAGAGAACTGTACTAGAGAACTGTACTAGTCGTGTTTAGAGAACTGTACTAGTCATGTTTAGAGAACTGTACTAGTGGTGTTTAGAGAACTGCACTAGTCGTGTTTAGAGAACTGCACTAGTTGTGTTTAGAGAACTATACTAGTCGTGTTTAGATAACTGCAATAGTCGTGTTTAGAGATCTGCACTAGTGGTGTTTAGAGAAGTCGTGTTTCGAGAACTGCACTAGTGGTGTTTAGAGAAGTTGTGTTTAGAGAACTGTACTAGTCGTGTTTAGAGAACTGCACTAGTGGTGTTTAGAGAAGTCGTGTTTAGAGAACTGCACTAGTCGTGTTTAGAGAACTGCACTAGTCGTGTTCAGATTAGGAGTTTGAGTAGTAATAACCACAGTGTGTGTTCACTGTGTGCTGAGTGTGTTTCACTAATTCACGGATTGGGATAAATGCAGAGACCAAATTTCTCTCACGGGATCAAAAACAAAGGTCATCCTTATCATGGAAAAAAAGTTGTGCGTACGCAAATAGAACTGTTGTTAAAATTTTCATTTAGGTCTATATTTTATTGTTTGTAACTGATCTGATTGAATTTGATGGAGAATTACACTCTTTTTACATCATAAATATGGTGTGCAACCATACAGAAACAACATTTTTCACATGGTAATATTATACATATTTAAAAAGTGGATAAATGGACCCAAGGTTCAAACATATTGTGTCATTTGACAAATTCCAGATTGACAAGGGAATGGTAGAGCAATGTCTATGCTCAGCTTGCCTTTAAGAGCACAACTCCTTACATTTGTAAGGCTTTTGTTTTTAAGTCAGCAAGTTCCATGGCCATGTCACATCCATAACGTTTTATAGGAAAAGTTTATGCTACACATACAGTGTTGATGCGACAATGTCCATAGTGTCTGTGCAAAGCTGATTGATTTCAATGTAAAGTGTGATGACCAAATTGTGCCACTTTCTTGCTTTTAAAACCTTTAATGGTGCGTTATGGATGTTACATAATGTGAATTTACAAGACTGGAGACTTTATTATACCTCAAAGCCGATAAAATGTCTGTTCTGGTGGCATGTCAGTTTCAACGCATTTCACCTTAGTGTTTACAATTGACATTTCAAAGATTATTAGGTTGATCAAAACCACAGGGAGGCCTTGCCTAACCATTAGCAAAACAAACATAATATTAAATTACCTCCAGTGATTAGCCTAGCCATAGCCTATTTTCAAGTGGCCTAATAACGAAAATCTGAGCGATTATCTTCCTGTAACTGTGATACTGTTGTTGTACAGTAATTGGATTATCGTGTTAGCTGGTGAAGATGGCTGACTTTGCAGCTGGAGTTAACATATCAACATCCTTCTGTTGCAGATCTGTTCAGCCTGCCGTTCACGTCTGCTTATACAGTTTAAATGTGACGCGATATGCCAGCATTTGAAGTGTCAGGTCCTCTGTAGCTAATACCCACAGAGTAACATAAGTAACGGCAGCAATAAACTAGATGTATCGCATAGCGGTACAAAATATGACCGCCTCTCAGTCCTGCATATTCTCTTTGCAAAAATAAATCACGCTTGTCAATTTGTCTCCATTTCCTACTCCTGCAACTCATGTACATGTAAATGAG
>NC_063209.1:29919701-29927201 GCF_017589495.1 Alosa alosa | reverse complement strand
TGTGAACCCAGACCCGGCCGCCGACCACTTTTTGATCTCCAGCCCCGTAATCTTGACCTGCCTTCCGCCTCTCTTCTACTTAATACAGCCTAGCCCTTGACTGTACTGCTGCTTCGCTTTCACCTGTTGTTGTGTGTGTGTTTCCCAGGACTTCCCGGATCATCCAGCTCCTGCCATTGCTGCTCGGCTATTGGGGAACACACACACGCAGACTCTTGAACTCCCGAACCCCTGAAACCCCTGTAACCCCAACCCTTAAATAAACATTCTAACGTGACGCTTTTGTGGTCCCGCCCTGTTTGGTGTCTGACAGTACGATCTGACCAAACATGGACCCAGCGCACGGTCGAACCAGCATGGAAACCGACGGAAACCAGAACCACTCCACCGCCATGCAACGCCTGGAAGAGACTGGAGAGAGGCAAACCGCAACACTGCTGACACTGCCTCCCTACTTCAAGCCGCCTTACCAACAGCTTCAGCAGTTCCAGCAGCAACAGCAACAACTTGCAATGATCATTCAACTTCTCACCAACCTTTCTCCTCTGCCTGCTCCCACCGCCCAGCCCCAGCCAGCCTGCTCACCGCCCAGCACCCGAAGTCTCCTGCCCAGTCCACTGCTGCCGCGGGCTGCCGGAGCCCCAGAACCCAGGATCGGCAACCCAGAGCGTTCAGCGGCGACCCAACCCAGGTACGGGCGCTCCTGACGAGCTGCCGCGGTCCAGTTTACCCTGCAACCCAGGACTTTTGCCACTGAAGGGGCGAGGGTCGGTTACGCGGATCACTCACCTGACGGGCCGAAGCTCGACTCTGGGGAACGGGCGGAGTTCGAGCCAGACCCCAGCATGTGCAACCTTCAACCTATTCGCAGAGGAGATGCTCAAGGTATTCGGATTTGGAATCCACCACAGCCGAGGCATCTCGACCCTGATGAGTATTCGCCAAGGCAGAAGGACTGTTGCGGATTACTCCATTGACTTCCTAACTGTGGCAAGTCGGAGCTCCTGGAACATGGAAGCATTGGTGGATGCCTTCTCCACAGCCTGACGGACTACATAAAGGACGAGCTGGTTTCCCATGATCAACCCCCACTCTTGATGAAGCCATTGCTCTGGCTGTCCGTGACGATCGCAGGATCCAGGTCCGCTGCCGAGAGAGAGGGCGCCAGAGTCCATCCACCAGCCCACGGAGTGTCCCAACTGCCCTTCTGTCCGCACCTGCCACACCGCCTAACCAGCCGGACCAGTCTGAACCGGGATGGAGATCGGCCGCCCTAACCCCCTGCAGAGCGCCAGCGACGCATCACCTCCAACTTGTGCCTGTACTGTGGTGGTGATGGTCATCGAGTCGCCACCTGTCCAGCAAAAAGCCGGAGCTCACCAGATGTAGGAGGAACTGATGAGCTCAATGAACATTCCGCCTCCATCAGCCGTAAACCCTCATCCAAGTCTGTCTTTACCTGTCTGATTCCACCCACACCCTGGCAGCCCTGGTGGACTCTGGGCGCAGAAGCAAACATTATTGACACAGGACTTGCTCGTCAGCTGGGCTTGGAAAGCCATCGCTTGTCCACTCTGTTCCAGCCCGGCCCTGGACGGTCACGCACTGGCACAGTTACCAGCATCACAGCCCCCATCTCAATGATGGTGTCAGGAAACCACCGAGAGACCATCCGCTTCCACCTGCTCAGCTACCCAGGCCAACCCCTAATCCTGGGCTACCCTTGGCTCCGCCTCCACAATCCTCACCTCGATTGGGCCTCCGAACTGTGAAAGAGTGGGGAAATGCCTGCCACCTGACCTGTTTGCGTGCTGCCTGCTGCCCCCCGCTCAGTACCCCCAGCACTGCCCCCCACATTTCTAATGTCCCTGAATGTTACCATGGCCTCCGAGAGGTGTTCAACAAGACCAAAGCCACATCTCTGCCCCCACACCGTCCGCATGCATTAACTGTGCCATTGATCTCCTCCCTGGGACTGCTCCACCCAAAGGTCACCTCTACTCACTATCCCTCCTGAAAGAAAAACTATGGAGGATTACATCAGGGATTCCCTGGCAGCTGGACTCATCCGCCCGCCTTCCTCGCCAGCTGGTGCCGGGTTCTTCTTTTGTGGGAAAGAAAGATGGTTCTCTTCGCCCCCTGCATTGATTATCGAGGTCTGAAGGATGTCACAGTGAAGAACCGGTACCCTCTGCCTTTACTCACCTCTGCTTTTGAGTTGCTCCAGGGATCCACTATTTTCACCAAACTGACCTTAGAAATGCTTACCACCTAGTCCGAGTAAGGGAGGGTGACGAGTGGAAGACTGCATTCAACACCCACACCGCCATTATGAGTACCTGGTAATGCCATTTGGCTCACCAACGCCCCAGCGTATTCCAGGCGCTGGTGAATGATGTGCTGCGGGACATGCTGAATAAATTGCCTTCGTGGTACCTGGACGACATCTTAATTTTCTCCAGAACTCTGTCCGAACACACTCGCCATGTCCAGCTGGTTCTTCAACGGCTCCTGGAGAACTCCCTTTATGTCAAAGCGAGAAATGCGAGTTCCACGCCAGACTGTGTCGCTCCTGGGATACATTGTCGCTGAAGGCAATATCCAGATGGACCCCCGCAAAGGTCTCGGCAGTTACCTCCTGGCCAGTTCCGGGGAATAGGAAGAAGTTGCAGCAATTCCTCGGGTTTGCCAATTTCTACCGGAGATTCATCCGAACTACAGCTCCGCCGCCGCCCCTCACAGCTCTGACCAGCATCAAACACCCCTTTTCCTGGACCCCAGAGGCCAACACAGCCTTTCATACCCTCAAGGCCCGGTTCACCACTGCCCCCATCCTCCAGATGCCGGATTCAGACCGGCAGTTCGCTTGTCGAGGTGGATGCCTCAGACGGGGAGTCGGGGCCATACTCTCTCAACGGGCAGAGGAGGACAACAAGTTGCACCCTGTGCATTTTTCTCTCGCCGCTTTCACCTGCAGAGCGCAATTATGATGTTGGAGACCGCGAGCTGTTGGCAGTCAAGCTTGCCCTGGAGGAGGGCGCCACTGGCTGGAGGGGTCCACAGTTCCGCCTCCTGGTCTGGACCGATCACAAAACCCTCGAATACATCCGCAACGCCAAACGCTCTTAACCCCAGACAGTCCCGCTGGGCCTTGTTTTTCACCAGATTCAACTTCACCCTGTCATACCCCAGGTTCTCGAACACCAAGCCGGACGCTTTCTCCTCCAGTTTCATAAGGATGACGCCCCTTCCCAGGAACCTGCATCAATTCTGCCCGATCCCTGCGTCGTAGCTGCCCTGACCTGGGATATCGAGGAGGAAATTCAGGAGGCCCTCCGTGACCATCCCAGTCCCAGTGCATGCCCAGACAGTCGTCTCTTTGTCCCAGAGAATTTGAGGTCCCGGTCATACAGTGGGGACACAACTCCTCGGGCTTTGCCTGCCACCCGGGCTCCGCCCGCACCTGCCATCTCCTTGCCCAGCTTCTGGTGGTCTGCTTTGAGAAGGATGTCCAGAATTCGTCCCTGCCTGCCCCACCTGCAATCAGAACAAGTCCCTCCACTGCCCCCGCTGGTTTACTCCAGCCCTTGCCTGTGCCCACACGACCCTGGTCCCACGCCTCCTTGGACTTTTGTAACTGGCCTCCCACCATCAGGTGGGATGACGGGTCATTCTCACTGTGGTTGACCGGTTCAGCAAGATGGCACACTTCATTCCCTCCCTAAACTGCCATCTGCCAGAGAGACTGCCCAGGCTGTTCTTGATCATGTCTTCCGCCTACACGGGCTGCCCAGGGATGTTGTCTCTGACCCAGGTCCGCAATTCACCTCTACATTCTGGAAGGAGTTCTGCCGCCTTCTAGGGGCCACAGTGAGTCTCACCTCTGGGTTCCACCCCAGTCCAATGGTCAATCCGAGCGGGCAAACCAGGAGCTGGAGAAGGCGCCATGTGCATGGTTTCTCGCAAAACCCCAGGCTTGGGCACAACAACTGACGTGGATAGAGTATGCTCACAACTCCCTCACCTGCTCTGCCACTGGTATGTCACCTTTCCAGTGTGTGTATGGCTACCAGCCCCCCCTGTTCCCCAGCCAGGAGGGAGATGTGTCCTGCCCGTCTGCCCTCGCCTATGCCCGCCGCTGCCGCTGCACCTGGTCACAAGCTCGTACCACGCTACTCAAGTCAGCTGTCAGCTATGCCACTGGGGCTAACCGCCGAAGATCGCCGCACCCGCCCACCGTGTTGGCCAGAAGGTGTGGCTGTCAGCCAAGGATCTCCCACTCACTGCGGTGGAATCGCGAAACTGGCACCTCGATTCCTCGGCCCGTTCCCTATCCAGAGGGTCATCAGCCCAACCGCAGTCCGGCTCCAGTTGCCAACCTCCATGAGGGTGCACCCTACTTTCCATGTTTCGAAAGTCAAGCCGACGCATGAAAGCCCGCTGGTCCCCGTGCCGCTTCCTCCTCCCCTCCTCCTCCCCGTTGGCGGTGGGCTGGTGTACACTGTTCGACGCCTGCTTCGGGTCCAGACGGGCGAGGTAGGGGCCTCCAGTATCTCGGGCGACTGGGAGGGCTATGGGCCTGAGGAGAGAACCTGGGTGCCAGCCAGTCGGATTGTGGACCGGACACTCATCGCCGACTTCCACCGCCTGCATCCTGATCAACCTGCAATCCGTAGGGGCCCCAGAGGGGTCCCTAACCGCCCTGCCCGCCCGGCTTCCTGTCCTGTGCCTGACCCTGACCCTGTCTTGGTACCTGTCCTGTCTTCTGTCCACTTCCACCCTCCAGCTCCCTCCTCCGAGGATGAGGATGTTCACTGACCGCCGGAGGAATTCTAGCCCTCCACCGCTCCCTCCTCCCTCCCCGGCGGGTGTCACTCTTGGGGACTTCTGGGGCCGTCCCTTAGGGGGTTCTGTCATGAGCTCTCTCTCTGCCTGGTAACACGCAGCTGATTAAAGTCTGATGACCTCCACCTGTTCCTGCTCTGCTCTGCCTCACCCTCGTTTACCTACCAGCTGCACTGCATTCACCACTCATCATGCCCGTATATAAAGCCTTGCTTTTCAGTCCACACTTGTCAGATCGCCTGCAAACCCGCACCAGTTACCTGCCTGTCTTGGAAAACGACTCTGACTCTTTGCCTGTGAACCCAGACCCGCTCGACCACTTCTTTGATCTCCAGCCCCGTAATCTTGACCTGCCTTCCGTCTCTCTCTTCTACTTAATACAGCCTAGCCCTTGACTGTACTGCTGCTTCGTTTCAATTGCTGTTGTGTGTGTGTTTCCCCAGGACTTCCCCGGATCATCCAGCTCCTGCCATTGCTGCTCGGCTATTGGGGAACACACACACGCAGACTCTTGGAACTCCCGGAACCCCTGAAACCCCTGTAACCCCCAACCCTTAAATAAACATTCTAACGTGACGCTTTTGTGGTCCTCGTCCTGTTTGGTGTCTGACAGGCTATTTGAGTTTCTTAAAGCTGAGCTGTGCTTAAATTGTTCAATACATGATTTCATAACAGGCCAAATATAAAATCAATGTTATATATAGCTTAGATATCTGTAAATATTAGATGATCAGATGATTTACAGTTCTATGTTATGTCATGTTTCATGTTTTTGTAATGTTTCATACAGTGATGCAGGTCTACTGCAGTGAATAGGCTAAATACAACTTGATATTTTTTATAGCCTACTACTGTATAGTTAACTTTGGCCTTGGTGCCCTGACATGTGGCCTTTGTGCCCCCCACCAAATTTGCCCAACTGAAGGCCAAGTGGCCTTGCCCCCAGAATGGTGAAATTCCAAGCCTGATATCAACACAAATAAAGTTTATCATCCAGCATCTATATATCTATATCAACACAAATAGAGTTTATCATCCAGCATCTATATATCTATATCAACACAAATAGAGTTTATCATCCAGCATCTATATATCTATATCAACACAAATAGAGTTTATCATCCAGCATCTATATCAGCACAAAGAGAGTTTATCATCCAGCATCTACAGTATATCAACACAAATAGAGTTTATCATCCAGCATCTATATATTTATTAATCACCACTATGTGGATACTGTTTTTAGAATTGATTTAGATTAAGTGTTAGTTAGTATAGTTTGTATTTTTGTAAATGGTATTTTAGTATATTTTTATATATTGTATTAAGTGTTAGTATAATTTGTATTTTAGAATATTTAGCATATTCTTTATCTTCTACTGTCCTTACTGCTTAGTTGTGTTTTTATATTATATACTTTAATTACTCTTTCTGCTGTTAAAGAATGTGTTTGTGTTGTATGTATGCTGCTGAGACCTTGAATTTCCCCTGGGGATCAATAAAGTATCTATCTATCTATCTCTATCTATATCAACACAAATGAGCCTGTTGAAATGACACGGGTTATGTTATGTGATGTCATAATGGGATCCTCCATCATATATTATGTCATAGATATATACACATCGATGCCGCATTGTCCGTTGAGTTCTACTAGAAGGGATATGTCAAGGCGGCCCCCATACTGGTAGGGGCAACACTCGCCCGTAAATAAATGGAGACTAATGATGAGCTGAACTAATGATGGAGTTTTGGCTATAATGTCAAAATAACAAAATAACACTACGTGGAAAAAAATAATATTTTTTTTGGGAACAATTAAAAAAAACGTTAAAAATACATATACCAGTTTCATTAAAAAAAACTATGACTTTTGGCAAGTTTTTCACTACGGCAAGCTTTTTGACAACCAACATTGAAATTACCGCATTTGACAACATTAATAGGAGACTGATAATACGGGTGTCGTTTGACAAATGGAAACCGTTGTCTTAAATGACTCCAGAAAATGACATGTTTAACAATTCAATTGGGCAAAGAAATTGACTTTGCCTGAAGTTATCGTGCCCCGGCTGCTTAGTTCGTTAACTCACGTTACGTAGCCTATGCTACTGCAGCAACGAGATAACAGGTAGGCTAACTTACTTTCAAATATTAGACAGGTTACAGTATCAATACTATTATAATAAAGTGACTACATGAGTTACATTACATTTCATAATTATTAATTTGCCTTCAATTCACAACAAAACCATGGTTAACTAACGTGAAATTAGCCTTGCCACACTAGTCACTACTATTAGCCAACTCCAAACTTGTTCTCTACAAGCCTTTATACAATTGCCAAAACAACAACAAAAACCATAAACGTGCTATTTTACATGTACAAGGCATCCCCATATGTCTAGAAGGCGCTATGATTTGTACAAAGCCCACAGGGTCTGTTCTCATATCATTTCCACTCAGACACCTGTTTCTCCATCGGCCTCCAGTGATCTAGCGGTTGATTGTTGCCCTCAGCAATGCGGCGGCGCCATTGACATACAGTACGTTCTGGAGTCCAATGCGGCATCTATGTATATATATGGGTTATGTTACAACACCATATGGTGATATGTCATAATACTATAGGATCCTCCATCATGTAACACAGGT
>NC_063209.1:29884701-29904701 GCF_017589495.1 Alosa alosa | reverse complement strand
GTAGAACCAACACCAACAGAACAGTTGTCCCCGCCCGCTCATGCCCACCTCTCTCTCATGCCCACCCCACCTCCTCATGCCCACCCCTCCTCATGCCCACCTTCTCCTTCCTCATGCCCACCCCACCTCCTCTCATGCCCACCCCTCTCCTCATGCCCACCTCTCCTCTCCTCATGCCCACCCCACCCCTCCTCTCCTCATGCCCACCCCTCCTCTCCTCATGCCCACCCCACCTCTCCCCCATGCTCACCTCACCCCACCTCCTCATGCCCACCTCCTCGATGCCCACCTCTCTCCTCATGCTTCACCCCACCTCCTCCTCATGCTCACTCCCACCTCCTCAGCCCACCCCTCCTCATGCCCACCCCACCCTCCTCTCCTCATGCCCACCCCACTCTCCTCTCTCCTCCTCTCCTCCTCATGCCCATTTCCTCCTCTCCTCATGCCCACCCTCCTCTCCTCATGCCCACCCCACCTCTCCTCTCCTCATGCCCACCCCACCTCCTCTCCTCATGCCCACCTCTCCTCTCCTCATGCCCACATGCCCACCTCTCCTCTCCTCATGCCCACCCCACCTCTCCTCTCCTCATGCCCACCTCCTCTCCTCATGCCCACATGCCCACCCCACCTCTCCTCTCCTCATGCCACCTTTCCTCACCTCATGCCCACCCAGTGGACATTCCCTCCCGAGCAGTGGAGTTGTGTGTGCACTTGTGGAGGTAGTGTGAGGGGACTGGTAGGGATTGAGGAGATTAGAGGAGACTAGGGGAGACTAGGGGAGATTAGAGGAGACTAGGGGAGACTAGGGGAGACTAGGGACAATGGGGAGACTAGGGGAGATTGGGGGAGACTAGGGGACTAGGGGAGACTAGGGAGATTGGGGAGACTAGACACCAGGGGAGACTAGGGGAGATTAGAGGAGACTAGGGGAGATTAGAGGAGACTAGGGGAGATTGGGGGAGACTAGGGAAGACTAGGGGAGATTAGAGTGAGACCAGGAGATTGAGGAGACTAGGGAGATTGGGGAGACTAGGGAGATTGGGGAGACTGGGGAAGACTAGGGGAGATTAGAGGAGACTAGGGGAGATTAGAGGAGACTAGGGGAGACTAGGGGAGACTAGGACACTAGGGGAGACTAGGGGGTGACTAGGAGGGAGACTAGGGAGATTAGAGGAGATTGGGGGAGATTGGGGAGACTAGAGATTGGGGAGACTGGGGAAGACTAGGGGAGATTAGAGGAGACTAGGGGAGATTTGAGGAGACAAGGGGAGATTAGAGGAGACTAGGGGAGATTAGAGAAGACTAGGTTTGGGGTGCACTGTGGAATATTAGGGAGTGCAGACCAGGCTGGGATCAGCAGGGGAGTCAGTGTGCTTGATCACCAACAGGGGGAGCAGGAGAGCAGCTTCCAGATAGAGAGGAAGAGCAGGCACAGAAGAGAGTCAGTGTGTGTGTGTGTGTGTGTGTGTGTGTGTGTCTGTGTGTGTGTGTGTGTGTGTCTGTGTGTGTGTGTGTGTGTGTGTGTGTGTGTGTGTGTGTGTGTGTGCGTCCGTGCGTGTGTGTGTGTGTGCAGGGCTCGCATGGGCATGTTTAAATAGCTATCTGTAGCATGGTGCAGGTGTGTGTCTGAGCGTGGGCATGTTTGAATAGCTTGTGTGTGGAGCAAGATCTTAGATCATCTTAGAAGGCTAAAAATCTGGCTTCACAAGTCACAAACCTAGTTTATGGGGCAGGAAGCTAACGCTAGCCAACGTTGGAGTCTGAGTGTGTAACTCAGTCAGGTGTGTGAGAACACTCATCCCCTGCACATTATTGCACCTGAGTCTGATGTTAACTTCAGCATCTCTTCTGACCCGTCACTCAGAGCATCACTTGGAATTCCCAAACTCCACAAAAACTCCTCTCCATTGTGTTTGTTTTGTTTCCATCAGTTTAACATCCCAAGTCAGTCCTAACCATACAGTAGGCTACACAGCTATAACAATTCACCTATTTATCATCTTGTTAAAGTCAAAAATGTAGCAACCAAAACAACATATTTTCAGTTGAATTATGATAATGTGTATGAGTGTGTATACACATGTGTGTCAAGTGTGTGTGTGTGTGTGTGTTACTGATGTGAGGGAGCTGCTGGTGCTGTCAGGCGAGTGTGTGTGTGTGTGTGTGTGTATGTGTGTGTTACTGATGTTGGATGTGCTGCTGGTGCTGTCGGGCGAGTGTGTGTGGTGTGTGTGTGTGTGTGTGAGAGTGTGTGCTCACTGATGTGGGGGAGCTGCTGGTGCTGTCGGGTGAGTGTGTGTGTGTGTGTGTGTGTGTGTGTGTGTGCTCACTGATGTGGGGGAGCTGCTGCTGCTGTCGGGCGAGTGTGTGTGTGTGTGTGTGTGTGTGTGCTCACTGATGTGGGGGAGCTGCTGCTGCTGTCGGGCGAGTCCTCCTCCTCCTCGGGCAGCGTGGGCATGGCGGGGGCCTGGGGGGGGCGAGAGCGGGTTCGAGGGAAGAGGAAGGGGATTGGCTCCGCCTCCTGAACACACACACACACACACACACACACACTCACACCACACACGCAAACACATACACACAGTCAGAAAAATCAGTGTGTATGTGCATATGTGTGTGTGTGTGTGTGTGTGTATGTGTGTGCTTGAGTGCATATGTGTGTGTGTGTATATGTGCATGAGTGCATATGTGTGTGTGTGTGTGTGTGTGTGTGTGTGTGTGTGTGTGTGTGTCACCCTCTGGGATGTGAGAGAGAGCCTATTTCTGCTGCACTCAGAGTGTTTACCCAACAGCCAGCGGAAGTTTATTTTGAGGAAGACCCGGTGGAGCGGGGGCTGCTCAGGGGGGTCTCAGGGGGGCATCTCAGCACAGACTTGGGGGGAGGGGGGTGGGGGCAGCCCACCCTGGAAAAGACTGGAAGCCCAGTCCTTAAAGGAGAGATGTGCAGAAGACAGCGCTTAGAGGAGTATGAGACTGCTAACACCAGCGCTAGAGGAGTAAGGAGACTGCTAACACCAGCTAGGAGGAGCATGAGACTGCTAACACTACGCTAGGAGGAGTAAGGAGACTGCTAACACTAGCTTAGGAGTGAGCATGAGACTGCTAACACCAGCGCTTAGAGTGAGTATGAGACTACAACACCAGCGCTTAGAGGAGACTGCTAACACCAGCTAGGAGGAGTATGAGACTGCTAACACTAGCCGCTTAGAGGAGTATGAGACTGCTAACACTAGCGCTAGAGGAGTAAGGAGACTGCTAACACTAGCGCTAGGAGGAGACTGCTAACACCAGCGCTAGAGTGAGCATGAGGACTGCTAACACTAGCTTAGAGGAGTATGAGACTGCTAACACTAGCTAGAGGAGCATGAGACTGCCAACACCAGCGCTTAGAGGAGACTGCCACCAGCGCTTAGGAGGAGTATGAGACTGCTAGCACTAGAGGAGGACTGCTAACACCAGCGCTAGGAGGAGTATGAGACTGCTAACACCAGCTAGGAGGAGTATGAGACTGCCAACACCAGCGCTAGAGGAGACCGCTAACACTAGCGCTTAGAGGAGACTGCTAACACTAGCGCTAGAGGAGTATGAGATCACAACACTAGCTAGAGGAGTATGAGACTGCTAACACTAGCGTTTAGAGGAGTATGAGACTGCTAACACTAGCGTTTAGAGGAGACTGCTAACACTAGCGTTTAGAGGAGTATGAGACTGCTAACACTAGCGTTTAGAGGAGTATGAGACTGCTAACACTAGCTGCCAGGAGGAGACTGCCAACACCAGCGCTAGAGGAGGACTGCTAACACTAGCTGCCAGGAGGAGACTGCTAACACTAGCGCTAGAGGAGTATGAGGACTGCTAACACTAGCGTTTAGAGGAGACTGCTAACACCAGCGCTAGAGGAGTATGAGACTGCTAACACTAGCGCTAGAGGAGTAAGGAGACTGCTAACACTAGCGTTAGAGGAGGAGGAGACTGCTAACACCAGCTGCTTAGAGGAGCAAGGAGACCGCTAACACCAGCGCCAGGAGGAGCATGAGACTGCCAACACCAGCGCTAGAGGAGACCGCCAACACCAGCGCTTAGAGGAGACCGCTAACACCAGCGCGAGGAGTATGAGACTGCTAACACCAGCGCTTAGAGGAGTATGAGACTGCCAACACCAGCGCTAGAGGAGGAGACTGCTAACACTAGCTAGGAGGAGTATGAGACTGCCAACACCAGCTAGAGGAGACTGCCAACACCAGCGCTAGAGGAGTATGACTGCTAACACCAGCGCTTAGAGTGAGTATGAGACTGCCAACACCAGCGCTAGAGGAGGACTGCTAACACTAGCTAGAGGAGTATGAGACTGCTAACACCAGCGCTTAGGAGGAGACTGCCAACACCAGCGCTAGAGGAGTAAGGAGACTGCTAGCTTAGAGGAGTATGAGACCAAGCAACACTAGCTTAGAGGAGTATGAGACTGCTAACACTAGCATTTAGAGGAGCATGAGACAGCTAGCGTTTAGAGAATGTAAGGCTACTAGCACTAAGCGTTTAGAGACTACTAACACTAAGCGTTTAGAGGAGTATGAGACTGCTAAGCGTTTAGAGGTATGAGACTGCTAACACTAGCGTTTGAGAGAATTATGAGACTGCTAAGCGTTCACCAGTTCATCACTCCCATCAAAGACCATCAGGGCAAGCTTGATGCTTTTTTTGAAAGATCTGAAAACATACCTGTATAGGAAAACCTTTAATTAACTCATCTTATCCTGTAGACTACTTTTTCAGATTATTCTACATCTGCTGCCATTGGAGGCGCATCAACCAGAAACAGATGGGCTCCCCCTATTAAGTCAGGTTCTGCTCAAGTTTCTTCCTGGAATATGGGAGTTTTTCCTTACCACAGTTGCCATATGGCGTGCTTGTGAGGGGAGTAAAGGAGTTAAAGGCTGCCAGTCTTGAATGTCTGTGTATAAAGTCAAATAATTGCGACATATGCAGGTCCAGTTAGCCTGGAGAGGTATGGAACAGTATCCCTCCCCGTGGTGTCACTCCCTAACACTGCTTACTGTGTGTGTGTGTGTGTGTGTGTGTGTGTGTGTGTGTGTTGTGTGTGTGTGTGTGTGTGTGACACTGCTTGCAATGTGTGTGTGTGCGTAGTGTGTGTGTGTGTGTAACACTGCCTGCTATGTGTGTGTGTGCATGTACAGGTGTATTTCTGTCTATTTATGTGTTTGTGTGTGCATGTAAGTGTGTGTGTGTGTGTAGGTGTGTGTGTAGGTGTGTGTGTGTGTGTGTAGGTGTGTGTGTGTGTGTGTGTGTGTGTGTTTGTTTTGTGTGTGTGTGTGTGTGTGTGTGTTTGTGGGTGTGTGTGTGTGTATGTGTGTGCAGGTGTGTGTATAAATGTGCATTTCTGTTGTCACCTTTACTGAAGACTGGCACTGTGACTCTTGACTCCACCCACTTTGGTCTGGCTGTGCTGATTGGCTCCCCTCTCTATCCGGCTGTGCTGATTGGCTCCCCTCTCTATCCGGCTGTGCTGATTGGCTCCTTTGTCTGTCGTATGATGCCTGGTCCCAGTAGGCTGTTGATCTATGGAGACCAATGATATGATTCAATACAACAGCTTTCTCGTACTCCAAATTGTATGTGTGTGTGTATGTCTGTGTGTGTATGTCTATGTGTATGTGAGTGTGTGTGTGTGTGTGTGTGTGTGTGTGTGTGTGTGTGTGTGTGTGTACTTTGAATCCATGTGTGCATGCGTACAAAGGCATGTGGTAAGCATTATGTTATATTGTGTGTGTGTGTGTGTGTTTGTGTGTGTGTGTGTGAGTGTGTGTGTGTGTGTGTGTGTGTGCAGGAACTGCTGGAGAGCCTTCAGCAGCTAATCTAAACAACATTGCTCCTGCACAGTCTCACCTGACACAGAAATGTCATAAAAACACATGGGTATGCACTTACACACACACACACACACACACACACACACACACACACACACACACACATACACACACACATACACACACAGACATTTTCACACTTACACACACACACACAGACACAGAGTTACACACACACAGGATTGTAACTGACCCTGCTTCGTGTTTCTTGCTGTAAAGCCACAACTCCTTCCTGTGGAACGGAACTCTGTTTCCTCCCTCTCCAGATACGTCTGGCTCACACACACTCTCACACACACTCTCACACACACTCTCACTGTGCTCTGGAGAACAGAATCACACAAGAAGGGAGAGAGGGATAGAGAAAGAGCGCAAGAGAGAGAGAGAGAGACAGAGTGATAGAGAGAGAGAGAAGGAGAGGTAATTCCAGAACACTTTACTGTGAGGTTCATCCTGCTCTTAAAACAGCACTAACATTCAAATAGCATTCAAGCAATAGCAACAGGTGTGTGTGTGTGTGTGTGTGTGTGTGTGTGTGCGTGTGTGCGTGCGTGCGTGCGCTCGCGCGCGTGTGTGTGCGTGTGTGTGTGTTCAAACAGCACGCCGGGCGGGGCTGGGCTGCTCTAGGGAGCGCGTCCGAACTGTGATGCTGTGATAACAAGGACTCATTTGGGTGCAGGGCTAAGAGCACGCTTACTGGACAGCAGTGTTGAACAGGTGTGTGTGTGTGTGTGTGTGTGTGTGTGTGTGTGTGTGTGTGTGTGTGTGTGTGTGTGTGTGTTGAACAGGTGTGTGTGGTGTTGAACAGGTGTGTGTGTTCAACAGGTGTGTGTGTGTGTGTATTGAACAGGTGTGTGTGTTGAACAGGGGTGTGTGTTGAACAGGTGTGTGTGTGTGTGTGTTGAACAGGTGTGTGTGTGTGTGTGTGTTGTGTTGAACAGGTGTGTGTGTGTGTGTTGGAACAGGTGTGTGTGTGTGTGTGTGTGTGTGTGTTGAACAGGTGTGTGTGTGTTGAACAGGTGTGTGTGTGTGTGTGTTGAACAGGTGTGTGTGTTGAACAGGTGTGTGTGTGTGTGTCGTGTTAATGTGTGTGTGTGTGTTTGTGTTATTAATGTGTGTGTGTGTGTGTGTGTGTGTGTATGTATTGAACAAGTGTAGTAATGTGTGTGTTGAACAGGTGTAATATGTTGGAACAGGTGTGTGTGTGTGTGTGTGTGTGCATGTGTGTGTAATGTGTGTGTGTGTGTGTGTGTGTGTGTTGAACAAATGTGTGTGTGTGTGTGTGTTGAAACAGGTGTGTGTTAAGAACAGGTGTGTGTGTGTATGTTGAACAGGTGTGTGTGTGTGTGTGTTGGAACAGGTTGTGTGTGTGTGTGTGTGTGTTAGACAGGTGTGTGTGTTGAACAAGTGTGTGTGTGTGTGTATTGTTGAACAAATGTGTGTGTGTGTGTGTGTGTATGTGTGTATGTGTTGAACAGGTGTAATGTGTGTGTGTGTGTGTGTTGAACAAAATGTGTGTGTGTAGTAATATTGAACAAGGTGTGTGTGTGTGTGTGTGTGTGTGTGTTGTGTGTGTGTGTGTGTGTGTGTTGAACAGGTGTGTGTGTGTGTGTGTGTGTGTATTGAGCAGGGTGTGTGTGTGTTAACTATTGAACAGAGTGTGTGTGTGTGTGTGTGTGTTGAACAAGGTGTATTATTGTGTGTATTAAATGTTGTGTGTGTGTGTGTGTGTGTGTGTTGAACAGGAATTGTGTGTGTGTGTGTATATGTTGAACAAGTTGAGAACAAGGTGTGTGTAATGTGTATTGAACAAATTAATGTAATGTGTGTGTGTGTTTGTGTGTGTGTGTGTGTGTATGTATGTGTTGTTGTGTATGTAATATTGTGTGTTGAACAGGTGTGTATTGTGTTTGTTATTGTGTATATATTGAACAGTGTTGAACAGGTTATTAGTATTGAACATGATGTGTTGAGAATGGGTTGCTGTGTATGTGTGTGTGTGTGTAGCTATTGTTGAACAGGTGTGTTGTGTTGAACAGGGTGTATTATTATTATTATTATTATTATTAGTGTTGAACAAGATTAATTGTGTGTGTTTGAACAGGTGTGTATTAGTGTTGAACAGGTGTGTGTGTGTTGTGTAGTGAATATATTAGTGTGTGTGTGTATTGTGTGTGTGTAGTGATTGAACAGGTGTGTGTGTGTGTGTGTGTGTGTGTGTTGAACAGGTGTGAGTGTGTGTGTGTTGAACAGGTGTGTGTGTTGTGTGTGTGTGTGTTAATGCGTGTGTGTGTGTGTGTGTGTGTGTGTTGAACAGGTGTGTGTGTGTGTGTGTTAAGCAGGTGTGTGTGTTGAACAGGTGTGTGTGTGTGTGTTGAACAGGTGTGTGTGTTGAACAGGTGTGTGTGTGTGTGTTGAACAGGTGTGTGTGTGTGTAATGTTGTTAACAAGTGTGTGTGTTGTTAACAGGTGTGTGTGTGTGTGTGTGTAATGTGTGTGTGTGTGTGTGTTGAACAGGTGTGTGTGTGTGTGTGTGTGTGTGTGTATTGAACAGGTGTGTGTATGTGTGTGTGTGTGTGTGTTGAACAGGTGTGCGTGTGTGTGTGTTTGAACAGGTGTGTGTGTTGAACAGGTGTGTGTGTGTGTGTTGAACAGGTGTGTGTGTTGAACAGGTGTGTGTGTGTGTGTGTGTGTGTGTGTGTGTGTGTGTGTGTGTGTGTTGAACAGGTGTGTGTGTGTGTGTGTGTGTGTGTGTGTGTGTGTGTGTTGAACAGGTGTGTGTGTTGAACAGGTGTGTGTGTGTGTGTGTTGAACAGGTGTGTGTGTGTGTGTTGAACAGGTGTGTGTGTGTTGAACAGGTGTGTGTGTGTGTGTGTGTTGAACAGGTGTGTGTGTGTGTGTGTGTGTGTGTGTGTGTGTGTGTGTTGTTGAACAGGTGTGTGTGTGTGTGTGTGTGTATGTGTTGAACAGGTGTGTGTGTGTGTGTGTGTGTGTGTGTGTGTGTGTGTGTGTGTGTTGAACAGGTGTGTGTGTGTTGAACAGGCGTGTGTGTGTGTGTGTGTGTGTGTGTGTGTGTGTGTTGAACAGGTGTGTGTGTGTGTGTGTGTGTGTGAGGGACACACTCACCTCTATCAGCGGCTGGCTGTGCTGCACCAGTTAACAGGACAGAAGGGCAGGTGTGTGTGCCACCTGTTTGCTGCAACTGATCGACACACACACAGACACACACACACACATACACACACAGTCAGAACAAAGCAGTGGGAGTACTCAACAGTTCAAACTGAGAGAAACACCTGCTGACTTCCATGAAAAAAAACACAACCATTACACAGAAACACTTATACATACACACACACACACCTCACACACACACACACACACACACACACACACACACACACACACACACACAACATTATACACACACACTCACTCACACACCTTACAATACCATAAACACACACACACACACTCACTCACACACCTTGCAATACCATAAACACACACACACACACACACACACACACGTTAGATACAATATCATGAATATGCATGGCCTGGGTCAAACCAGACGAACCTGTTAGCAGATTTTGCTCTGCAGGCCCGTCTGGAAAGAAACCCATTGACCCAGGATCCAATCACTATCTCTTATCCGGCATGGGGCGGGCTTTATAATGACAGGATCCAATCACTATCTCTTATCCGGCATGGGGTGGGCTTTATAATGACAGGATCCAATAACTATCTCTTATCCGGCTTGGAGCTTTACACGATGGCAGACAGAGCGGTGTGTTCAACACAACCAACGGCTGCACAGATCCACTGTCAATGAGACACAGCCTGGGGTTTACCAGCCTGGAGTATACACACACTCTCACTCACACACATTATATACAATACTATGAATATACTCACACACACTCTCACTCACACACATTATATACAATACTATAAATATACTCCCACACACACTCACACACACACACTCTCTAGCAGACATCATTTACTCTCTCTCTCTCTCTCACACACACACACACACTCTCTAGCAGACATAATTTACTCTCTCTCTCTCTCACACACACACACACACACACTCACTCACTCCAGTGTATCCTCTACGTTTATTTCAGCCAGAGGTGGGCACAAATACATTAAAAACTATTTTGTTACAAACTACAAATACTGGATCATAAAATGTAACAAAATAAAATACAAAATACTGATGTGAAAAATGTATTTAATTAAAATACAAGTAATTAGTCATTTGAAAATACAAAAATATCCACACAATAATCATGGTGTACCAACTTTTTAAAAAGAAACTACAAGGCATATTATTGAAAACGTATCCCCAAGAGATAGTCTAGTCGTGATCCCTATAGGCCTAATAGTAAACCCAGAAATGTTGAGTACCCTAAAGTTTTATTGCAGAAATGTCATCTATAGGCCTAGTGGGTGGAATTCAACTTGGTATTGAGACCAGGAATGGGCCCCATATTCAGCTGGGCAGACCTCTACATTTCAAGTCCAAATGGAACCAAGAGCACACATGCCATGGTGGAAGGCTGCAGGTCAGAGAGAGCCTCCTGCAGAGGCCAGAGACATCACACAGTTTGAGTGGGAGGTTGCTAGTGAAGGGGCTGTCATGCCCGCTCTTGCCATTCAGGCAGTGGCTCCAGTAAATTTGCTTGATGTCACCAGCTGTAGCTGCAGCACATTGAAAGCCTGCAGCAAAGGAAACTGCAGCTGCCATGCTGCAAGTCTCAGCTGCACTGACTACTGCAAGTGTGAAGGGGGTGAGGTCCGCTGCTGCAATCCCAATACATTCAGATAAAGATCAAGAAGATGATGAGACTGAAGGGAATGAGAAAAGAAATGATGAAGATGGTGAAGGCTATTGAGTGGGATTGTGTGGTTGTTGTTAAATATGTGTGTGTGTGTGTGTGTGTGTGCATAATATAGTTATATAGTTTACAGTGTGTGTGTGTGTGTGTGTGTGTGTGTGTGTGTGTGCGTGCGCGCATTGCATGTTCTATATAGTTCTTGTATATAGTTATTGTGCATTTGTGTACGTGTGCATGCTGGATATAGTTATTTTGCATATTGTATATAGTTCTTGTGGGTTTGTGTGTATGTGCACGCTGTATATAGTTATTTTTCATGTTGTATATAGTTCTTGTGCATTTGTGTACGTGTGCATGCTGGATATAGTTATTTTGCATATTGTATATAGTTCTTGTGGGTTTGTGTGTGTGCATACTGTTATATAGTTATTTTGCATGTTGTATATAGTTCTTGTATATAGTTATTGTGCATTTGTGTACATGTGCATGCTGGATATGGTTATTTTGCATAATGTATATAGTTCTTGTGGGTTTGTGTGTGTGCATGCTGTTATATAGTTATTACCTCCACCAAGGAGGTTATGTTTTCATCGGGGTTTGTTTGTCTGTTTGTGTGATCCGGATCACCGTCTGGATCCAGGAGGCGGTTATGTTTTAAACTGGAGGTCTGCACTCTCGAGTGCTTTTCTAATTTGCATGGCACACTTAATTTCTTAATCTGTCTGTCCATGGTCAACACTGCCTCCTTACCAAGTTTCTTAAAGGTTTTCACCAACTCACCCCAAAGTATAAATGTTTACCTTGGAAAAATAATTTTGAGCCTGGCTTTATCACATTATCTGCTTTTGTGTGTATGCAAATTAGAGCATTTTTAATGAGATAGGGCCTCATTTGCATATGTAAACATTAAAATATAAAAAACATGCAATACATGTTTTTCTCATCTTAACATAAGTAATCAACTCAGAAAGTTTCATGGTGATATCTATTATTTAATTTTTTTACCCTATTCACCTGTACTGCCTCGCCTTAATTGCCTATTTATGCTAATTATGCAAATTGCCCAAAGTGCAACTTTAGGCAACCAAGTTGAATTCCACCCACTAGACCTATAGATGACATTTCTGCAATAAAACTTTAGGGTACCCAACATTTCTGGGTTCATGAAATCATGACTAGACTAAGACAAGAAATACTATTTTCTGATTGGCTGGCAGAGGGCTATTAATTCTGTACATTGGTGCTCCTATGAAGTAGATCTGGTAAATTTTTTTAAACAGCATCCCATATTGATGATTGAACTTACAAGAAGCAAACTTCGCAACAGTGGAATCAACTGTAACATAGCACAGTGTTTCCTAACTGGTGGGTCGGGACCCAAAAGTGGGTCGCGGAACCGTTCTGGGTGGGTCGCACAGCTTGTGGTTAAAAATAAATAAGAAATCGGCAATTTAAAATGCTACCTTATCAGATCTAATATTGGACCTTTATTTTGATAAACTTTATTCGTAGCCTACATATCAGTCATTGCCATGGACATAGACAATGTATATGTGACAGGTCATGTTAGAGATCATTTTAGTGGTAAACGGAAGTAGGCTGCTATTCTGTATATTTGAAGTAGCCTACAGTAGGCTCGGATATGGATTCACTTCAACTGAGGACAAAATAGGACAGAAACCCCATTGTGTGGTGTGCAGTAGATGGCTGGCACATGAGAGCATGAAACCATCAAAACTAAAATGCCACATGGAAACAAGGCACCCCTGTCAAAGTCAAACCTGTCGAGTACTTTGAAAGGTGACATCAAGAGTTGAAGACTTCACAAATGTAGGCTAATGCCAAACAAGTAGGCCTACAGGCACTTCGCTTGTCTTACCATGTAGCTCACCATATCCATTGTCTTGAACGCTAAAAATATATATATATGGGTCGCAACTTTATGAAAATGGGAAATTGTGGGTCCCAAAGTCAGACCAGTTGAGAACCACTGACATGGCATACTACCCACTATCATTTCCGTAACCAATCAATGTAGAACGACAAATTGAACAGGTCGACCTCTTTTTAAACTGAACTGCATTTCCCTTTTTGCACTATAAATGCATACCTATTGCCTACATACATGACTGGCAACATGGGGGACAAACAGAATAACATCCTGTAAGGTGTCCCGATATACAGAACTAATTAACTTGGTGGAGATAACTCTTTCTGCATCGGGGTGGTCTTGGTGTCCGTCTCCTGTATTATTTCTGCATACCTCGGCAGATGTTATCCCTGGCATAAATCCTCATGTCAAATCCATTAAGTGGTTTTAATACTGTCCTGTAGTGAGAATGAACATCAGCTATTAGGTACTCGAGGTCATGGGGTCAAAGGTCATCATATGGGGTCCATGTCCTAATGTTCTCCCTTTACATTTTACGCTATCCTTCCAAAAGGGTAATGAAATTAGTATTTGTATGGACAATTGCCCAAGGGATATCACTGGGCACCCACCCTGTTCTTATGGAGTAGCCCCTAGGCAACAAGAAACAACAAAGAAAACAAAACAGGTTCCCCATGATTCTGGCCTTTGGCTCCCGGACTATGATAAGCATATCTTATTGCAATGGTTGTGTATTTAACTGAGTGATGAAATGTCTCTTATTAGAGAATTAGAGAAGTATTTAGTTACAAACTACATTAGATTTTTTCCAATCCTGCAAAATACAAATTCCAAAATACGCTAAAGTAATTAAATAAGTATTTAAAATACATATAATTAAAATACTGCCCATGTCTGATATCAGCATGACGGCCCGCCATGGTTTAATTAATACCGCCATGGTATCAGAATCAGGGCAGATGCACAATGTAGTTGCAGTTGCTTTTTAAATAATGCTGCCGACGTATCCTCCCCTGCTGGCTGCCGCTCACATTGCAATTTAACAATAAGTAGCCTAAAACTAGTCAGAGGTTATTATGGCCCGTCTAGTTTCACTTCACATATTATATATACTGTATTGATGTAGCCTATTTAAAACATTAACTTTCTTCTCAGTGTTTCCTCGGTGCCACTGCTTCAGAATTAGGGGAGACGCAAAATATTGTCCGGAAGCATAGTAGGCTAAATGCCCTCCGCTGGTTGCTGAAAATTGCAGTTTAACAATAAACAGCAATGCTAATTCCTGTCTGTACCTGTCTAGTTTTATTCCATAAATATATTGTTTTTATAGACGTTAGTGGCATGCGCTATCAAGAGCTTCCATGTGCTACGCATGTTTGTCAACATCGCAAAAACTAAAATTTTCGCACAACTTTGGTGGAAAGGTGTAGCACAGGCTAAAGTAAACCCATTCATTTCTGGAGCTGATCGTATTGAAAATATTTCCCATATCGTAGCCTATTAGCTCGCTCACAACAACAGCAAAAATGAAACTGGAGAGTGGATGTCTCTGCGAAGACACCGCTGTTACAGTAGATGCACACTCAATCGTGAATCGACGCAGTAAAAAAGCAATGACTGGCAGTAACAAAGGTAAATTAGATTAAAGCAAAACTTGGCCAACTTGGGCTGCTGCCACTGTTAAAAAAAAATCTAGCGGAAACACTGCACTCACACGCCTTATATGCAATACCATTAATATAGACATTCGCTCTCACTCACATATTATCAAATCCACTGACCACTCCTCATCCAGCTTCACGGCCTTCCGATTCAACAAAGGACACATGCCAATATCCTACTGCCCCCCTTTAAAGGACACATGACAATATCCTACTGCACCCTTTAAAGGACACATGCTAATATCCTACTGCCCTCCTTTAAAGGACACATGCCAATATCCTACTGCTCACCTTTAAAGGACACATGCTAATATCCTACTGTTCACCTTTAAAGGACACATGACAATATCCTACTGCCCCCTTTAAAGGACACATGCTAATATCCTACTGCTCACCCTTTAGCCGCCAGGGTTTAAATAGGATTTTTCACATCAAAATTTCAAAAGGCCATGGCTTAAAAGTGGTCAGAGATAAAGTCCTACTGTAAATGTGAAAATCATTGAGTATGAACAAAAGTTTAAAAAGGGGGTAAATTTACTAATCTATTTAGCATATTATGACGTCACTGGATGGTAACCACCGTGAATTATGCACATTTCAGTAAATACTAGATGTTGAACATATTTGAGCAGTTTTACTTACTTTTTTTGTCATTTCACCCACATAACAAATGAACAGGAAAACAGTCACATGTAAACCAACAATAGTAAACTATTACTATAACCACAAACCCTATGCTACTATACAATAAAGTAGCCTGGTCAAGTAAGTGAAGTCGAGAGTGAAGTATCTAGACTCTTGACATGCAGCCGTCCTACCACATGCTCGCTGGACCCTATACCTACTGAACCTACTTCAGTCCATCAATGACCATCGCCCAGCTATCACACATGTGATCAATGCCTGCGCTAACCTCCTCCGCACATTTCCAACAGCGTTCAAAATGGCCTGAGTAACACCGTTATTTAAGAAAGCTTCTCTCAACCCTACTCAAGTCGAGAACTACAGCCTTGTCTCACTCCTGCCTTTTTCTATCCAAAGGCATTGAACGAGCAGTCTCAAAACAGGTCTCTGACTTCCTTTCACAGAACAACCTTCTGGATCCAAATCAGTCTGGGTTCAAAAAGCGCCACTCTACGAAACGGCTCTGCTGTCTGTAACAGAAGCCTTAAAGAAGCCAGGGCTGACTGCTTTCGGTCATCAGTACTCATTCTGCTTGACTTATCGGGCTGCCTTTGACAATGGTTAATCACCGCATCCTTCTCTCTATACACGCTAACATGGGAATCTCTGGTTCTGCTCTCTCCTGGTTTGAATCCTACCTCACAGGACGCTTCGTTTAGCGATCATGGCTTGGTCAGCTATCTGCACCTCACCATCTCACCACAGGGTCCCCAGGGTTCAGTGCTGGGCCCCTTCTCTTTGCTATCTACACCACCTCCTTGGGACAGATTATCCGCTCGCATGGCTTCTCATACCACTGCTATGCAGGCGACACACAGCTCTATCTGTCCTTTCCACCTGATGACCCCTTGGTTTCAGCACGGATCTCGGATTGCGTCTCAGACATAGCTACATGGATGAAGGCACACCACCTCCAGCTGAACCTCTCAAAGACTGAACTGCTGGTCCTCCCAGCTAAACCTACCATACACCACGACATCAACATCAAATTTGACTCCCTGTCTGTTTCACCTACCAGGACTGCAAGAAATCTAGGAGTTGTTCTCGACAACTAACTAAACTTCTCAGATCATGTTGCCTCAGTCGCCCGGTCATGCCGTTTAGCACTCTACAACATCACGGAAAATCAGGACTTATTTGACTCAAGATGCTACCCAACTTCTGGTTCAGGCAATAGTCACCTCCGACTTCGACTACTGCAACACCCTCCTGACAGGTCTCCCAGCCTGCGCCAGTGAAACCACTTCAGATGATCCAGAACGCGGGCGGGCGCCTGGTCTACAACCAACCCAAAGGGCACATGTTACCCGCTGCTCATCCAGCTACACTGGCTACCTATGGCCCCGCATTAAATTCAAGGCTCTAACGCTTGCCTACAAAGTAGTCTTGGGTTCTGCTCCCACCTACTTGAATGCCCACATACAGACATACGCTACCTCCAGACTGCTGTGCTCCTCAGACGAACAACGTCTAGCTCTACCACCGGTACACTCAGGCCAATCCAAACTTTTCTCATCTGTTGTTCCTCGTTGGTGGAACACACTACCAGTTCCTACAAGGGCAGAGACATCCCTCTCCATTTTCAAAAAACTCCTGAAGACCCAGCTCTTTAGAGAACATCTCCTCTCATAGCAACACTTACAACAAGTCGTGCTGATCCTAGCACTCACCAGCCGTCTTAAACTGACAAGTAACTGTTAAAAACAGCACTCACTGATGCACTTATTCTTACTGTACTAAGAATATAATGTTTTTTAAATTGTCCTAAAATTGTTGAGAACTGCTCTAAAACTTAAACTGTTTACCATGTTGTAAGTCGCTTTGGCTAAAAATGCGTCAGCCAAATGTAATGTAATGTAAAAAAAATGTAATGTAAGTTCCTATCGCGGGTGACTTTGATGTTTTTTAGAGCCCTATTTTTACAACCCCTGCTGTCTATACCACGTCCATTACGGACACTATCATCACTATTGCCACTGGCACCTCCAGCTATGTTGGGCAGAGGGTCGAAATAAGCATGGTATGCTTAGTGGACACTGAGACAAAGACGCACCTCCATTCACAGACGCTCCGTGACTATCAGTCAATAGACGATCGATCATATTCTCCAAAAGGCAGATATTTTCCTTCAGAATCAGAGTAGGTGAATAACAGACCCAAGACTTCATCACACATGAATATTTTTTTTTCAACATTTGGTGTATTTCTGCTTCAATTTGTGCAAAACTATGGCCCGCATCACTTCCGCGTTATAGAAGAAAAAAAAACGTGAGTTTTTCGCGTACTTCCTAAAAACTTTCACAAACAATTGAAGCTCTGGATGTCTGCCAACTAGTGGTCAAGAGTACAAATGAGATTTGACACTGTACTCGGGTCTATTGTCTGTTTTATTCAGTAATGACGCTTGTTGCAATATTGTGACTTGGGTGGTTAGAGGGTTAAGGGACACCTTTAAAGGACACATGCCAATATCCTACTGCTCACCTTAAAAGGACACATGCCAATATCCTACTGCTCACCTTTAGAGGACACATGCCAATATCCTACTGCTCACCTTAAAAGGACACATGCCAATATCCTACTGCTCACCTTTAGAGGACACATGCCAATATCCTACTGCTCACCTTAAAAGGACACATGCCAATATCCTACTGCTCACCTTTAAAGGACACATGCCAATATCCTACTGCTCACCTTTAGAGGACACATGCCAATATCCTACTGCTCACCTTAAAAGGACACATGCCAATATCCTACTGCTCACCTTAAAAGGACACATGCCAATATCCTACTGCTCACCTTAAAAGGACACATGCCAATATCCTACTGCTCACCTTTAGAGGACACATGCCAATATCCCCTCACCCTAAACTCCTTGTCATCCCTACACCCCTCATCTGCTCCAACATAAAATGTGTTATTATTCAATTGCACCCACACACACACACACACACACACACCAAGAAAATTAATCTTCTAGAACACCAAGTTTGTTAGTTTGTGTGTGTGTCTGTGTGTGTGTGTGTGTTTGTGTGTGTGTGTGTGTGTGTGTGTGTGTGTGTGTGTGTGTGTGTGTGTGTGTGTGTGTGTGTGTTTGGGTACATTGTTGCTGATACTTATGTCCAGTAATGATGACTAAATCAATAAACTCTGTATTAATGCAGTTACAGCTCTAATCTACAGAGGAAACAGGACATGCTGTCGATACACACACACACACAGACACACTCACACACACTCACACACACACAGACACACACACACACACACACACACACACACACAAACTCTCTCACACACACACACTCACACACACACACACTCACACACACACACACACACACACATACAATCTCCCTCACTCTCACACACACTCTCACTAGATCACTCACTTTCACACACACACACACACACACACTCTCACGAGATCACTCACACACTCACACTCACACACAATCTCACACACTCTCTCACTAGATCGCACACTCTCACTAGATCACACACACACACACACACACACACACACACACACAATGTCACTCACTCTCACACACTCTCACACTCTCGCACTAGACTACACACACTCCCTCACTTGATCACACACACTCTCTCATACACTCTCAGCAGATCACACACACTCTCACACACACTCCCTCACTTGATCACACACACTCCCTCACACACTCCCTCACTTGATCACACACACTCTCATTCAATCACTAAATGCACCAGAATCCACTTCTGTGAGATGTTCTATGTGAGATGCACTATCTGTGAGATGTTCTATCTGTGAGATGTTCTATGTGAGATGTTCTATCTGTGAGCTGTTCTATCTGTGAGATGTTCTATCTGTGAGATGTTCTATGTGAGATGTTCTATGTGAGATGTTCTATCTGTGTTGGTTCTCTGTGAGCTCTTGTCTCGGATGGGGGGAGGTAGTATAGTCTCTGATGGGTGGTAGTATAGTCTCTGATGGGGGGGTGGTAGTATAGTATCTGATGGGGGGTATAGTCTAATGAGGGGTAGTATAGTCTGATGGGGGTAGTATAGTCTGATGGGGTAGTATAGTATCTGATGGGGTGGGGTGTGGTAGTATAGTCTGATGGGGTAGTATAGTATCTGATGGGGGTAGTAGTATAGTCTGATGGGGGTAGTATAGTATCTGATGGGGGGGTAGTAGTATAGTCTGATGGGGTAGTATAGTATCTGATGGGGGGGTAGTAGTATAGTCTGATGGGGTAGTATAGTATCTGATGGGGGGGTAGTAGTATAGTCTGATGGGGTAGTATAGTATCTGATGGGGGTAGTAGTATAGTCTGATGGGGTAGTATAGTATCTGATGGGGGGGGTAGTATAGTCTGATGGGGTAGTATAGTATCTGATGGGGGGGTAGTAGTATAGTCTGATGGGGTTGTATAGTATCTGATGGGGGTAGTAGTATAGTCTGATGGGGTAGTATAGTATCTGATGGGGGTAGTAGTATAGTCTGATGGGGTAGTATAGTATCTGATGGGGGTAGTATAGTCTGATGGGGTAGTATAGTATCTGATGGGGGGGTAGTAGTATAGTCTGATGGGGTAGTATAGTATCTGATGGGGGGTAGTAGTATAGTCTGATGGGGTAGTATAGTATCTGATGGGGGTAGTAGTATAGTCTGATGGGGTAGTATAGTATCTGATGGGGGTAGTAGTATAGTCTGTCCTCTCTCTCTCCATCTCTCTCCTTATCTTTCCCACCCTCTCTCTCTCTTTACCCCCCTCTCTCTCTCTCTCTCTCTCTACCTCTCTCTCTCTCTACCCCTCTCTCTCTACCCCCTCTCCCTCTCTCTACCCCTCTCCCTCTCTCTCTCTCTCTCTCTCTCTCTCTCTCTCACCCCTCTCTCTCTCTCTCTCTCTCTCTCTCTCTCTACCCCCCCCCTCTCTCCACTCCTTGACCGGGGCAGTTATATTTGATGCCGTCTTGTATACTTCTCTCTTCTATCGCTCTATCCCTCTATCTTTCTGTCCCTCTCTCTCTCTCTCCCCCCCCC
>NC_063209.1:29872201-29882201 GCF_017589495.1 Alosa alosa | reverse complement strand
TGACTGATTCATAGCTCCACACACAGGCATGTCTCTCAGAGAGGTTGATTTGAGCTCCATGTTCATAATAATGAAGTGACGTGATATCACTGCTCTAAAGGACACCTCGTCACCACTGACACGCCTCCTCGTCACCACTGACACGCCTCTCGTGATGTCACACCTCGTCACCACTGACACGCCTCCTCGTCACCACTGACACGAGATGAGATGAGGTGAGAGTGGTGACTGGTGTGAGAGCTAAGCGTGAGGGGGACTATGGTGTTGAATGTTGAACTATACTCTGCCCTACAAAGCCAAAACACGGTTACCAAGCAAACACTGAAACTGAGAAAAATGCCTTTGAAGTTTTCACAGCAGCCAGCCAAACATGTTGTGGGTAGATCAGTGGTAATACGTTCATATGATGCCTTCTTAGGAAGGATTTTTTAATAGATAAAAACCTTGCCCACTGATATGGCCTTTGTATGAGCCCTGCACTCTGCGTTGGGATAACCTTAAACAACTAAAACACTATTGCAAAGGCAAAGTGCAGTATCTGCTATCTAAGTTAAACTTGTGCGTGTCTGTGCCAATGCTATGTAGGCATATTGGTGTTGTGGCTATGTTGTAAGAATGTAAAATTAATATAACAAGGCTTTTGCGCAATATTTACCTCTGTTAGGCCTACAAGAAGTCGCGATTTTCATGCAGTGGATTAGGCTATTCAATCGCTATTCTGTTATCATGCACAGTTAAAGGAATCCACGTCATTCGTTGTTTTAAATATCGCTGCTTCTAGCCCACCCACGTTAACTCCAAAGTGGCTCAGTTCTCACTTGCGCAGACGGGCATCACATACATTGAATGGGCATTCATACCACTACCACGTCATTTTATGCATCTATATTTGAAATTAAGTATTAAGTATTTCCTGATCGGCGAAACTTTTACTTTATTTTTCTTTCGGTCCACGGTTCTATAATATCATTTAATTTGTGCCGCAAATGAACAGACTGGACGTCCCTGCTGAAAAAAACAGCTAGAAACCAGCTTTTTACATTTAGCAGACATTCTTGACCAACGTTACTTACATATGTCAGCTATATTACAAGGGGTCACATTGTCCCCGGAGCAACTTGGGGTTAAGTGCCTTGCTCAAGGGCACAACGGTGGAAGACGGGAATTGAACCGACAACTTTCAGGCTACTGCACGCTAGCCCAGCTCCTTAACCACTACACTACCACCGCCCCATGCTTATGCTGGGAGATAGATAGACAGATAGATAGATAGATACTTTATTGATCCCCAAGGGGAAATTTAGCTGGTTATAGCTGGTTGTAGCTGGTCTTTGCTATGTAAAGCGACCTTGGCTTTGAGAAAGGCGCTATATAAAATAAATGTATTATTATTATTATTATTTGCTGGTTTTCTTCCAGCTCTTGCTGGTCTTTGCTGGTGTAGCTGGTTAGGCCACCAGCTGGATATGCTGGCGTGACCATCTGAGGAAGCTGGTCATGCTGGTTTGACCAGCCTGTCGTGTGGGATACAGCTGGTGCAAGATGGTCATGCTGGTGACCAGCCTGTCAAGCTTGACATGGTGTAAGATGTCAAGAGGTCATGCTGGTTTGCTAGAATGACCAACATAAGCTGGCATGGCCAGTTAAACCAGCAGTGTAGACCAGCAACACCAGCTAAAATTACCAGATTGAGGTGGTGCGAAAAGCAAAACCAGCTGAATGACCATCATAAGCTGGGAAAACCAGCTGAAGGTATGTTTTCGCAAGAGTTTTGCTGGTCTAGCAGGTCAACCATCATAGGGTGGTCAAACAAGCTGGTTAACAAGCTGGTCAACCAGCAAACAACCTTAAGCTGGCCAGACTGTTTTTTTCAGCAGGGCATGAATTTGTTAACCTGACTCTCGCCAGATGAATTTCGTTCCGCCTAGCTCCACTCACATCCATCTGGGATCTCTTCCATTGAGAGTGAATTCGGAACCAGATTGTATGGTAGAGCCAATCAGGACGCAGGGCGGGAGTTTCATAGATGTGACGTAGCGTAGAAGCGACTGTGAGACTGTTCTTAGCGTCACGGGTTGGCTTTGATGTGAGTGGTTGAAGTAGCACGTCAATAGATGACGGACAAGTGGCTTATCCAATCATATACAAGGATTTTTTGATAAGGCCCAGCCTTCTAAACCAGCAGCATCTACACACATGACTGCAGAGCCAGCACTGTCAACACCAACATCTACACACATGACTGCAGAGCCAGCACTGTCAACACCAACAACACCAGCGTCTACACACATGACTACAGAGCCAGCACTGTTGACACCAGCATCTACACACATGACTGCAGAGCCAGCACTGTCAACACCAGCAGCATCTACACACATGACTGCAGAGCCTGCACTGTCAACACCAGCAGCATCTACACACATGACTGCAGAGCCTGCACTGTCAACACCAGCAGCATCTACACACATGACTGCAGAGCCTGCACTGTCAACACCAGCAGTATCTACACACATGACTGCAGAGCCTGCACTGTCAACACCAGCAGCATCTACACACATGACTGCAGAGCCTGCACTGTCAACACCAGCAGTATCTACACACATGACTGCAGAGCCAGCACTGTCAACACCAGCAGCATCTACACACATGACTGCAGAGCCAGCACTGTCAACACCAGCAGCATCTACACACATGACTGCAGAGCCAGCACTGTCAACACCAGCATCTACACACATGACTGCAGAGCCAGCAGCGGTCACATCCCCAGCATCACATGGTCGGCCTGATCAGCAACAACAAGCAACAGGCCTGAATCAGCTATAGGATGCAGCACAGTGGGGCCAGTTCAACAGGCCTGAATCAGCTATAGGATGCAGCCCAGTGCGGCCAGTTCAACAGGCCTGAATCGGCTATAGGATGCAGCCCAGTGGGGCCAGTTCAACAACTTGGCCCTGAATGTCAGCAACGCTAGGGAAATGGTGGACTACCCCCCAGTTACGTAAGGGATAATGGCCGACGAGGTGTCCATTATGAGAAATAAATGGACAACGCGGAGGCGTGAACCGTCCGACGCAAAGCGGAAGTCCATTTATTTCTGATAATGAACGCATCGAAGGGCATTATCCCATTTATACCATGGTCACTTACGAAATAAATAAATATGAAATCAATTATTAATACTAAATGAGTTTTAGAGCTAAAATCGTTTTTCAGCTGTTTACAGTTGATTCCATTGTTGCGAAGCCTGCCTCCAGGCTCAACCGTCGTCCTACTATCGTTGTTATAGTTACCATTCATAAGCATTGATATGGAACGGCGATTAAACTTTTTTTTTACCAGATCTACTTCATAGGTGTAGTATATCCCTTTTTAAACGACACCCTTTTCAACCTAGACCATGGTATAAACTCCATTAAAGATCAGTGAGCAGCCTGTGGATAGGTTTGAAAGTTTGAAATATCTTGGTGTGAGGACCTCAAATGGACCACTAACACCCTGCACACTCTAAAGACATCCAGACACAGACTGCACTTCCTACGCCAGCTGTGGAAATTCAAAGTGTCAACATCCATCTTGAGGGCCTTGTACTCTCCGGCAGTGGACAATGTTCTAACAGATAGCATCGCCACCTGGTGAGGAACCGTCCAGACCGTGACTGCAGTGCCCTACACACAGGGGATATATATATGTGCATGCTATTATACATGCATTACGCATACATTATACATGCTATTATATATTTATAATATATGTATTTCTCTTTGCCAACACCGCGCTCTCCCGATTATTCTCTTGTTTCTTTGTGGGTGCGTAATCCAGGGAACTCATAGAAAATAACAAATGGTCAGATTCAAAAATCTTTTCTTGCTTTTAATCAATTGACACTGACGAAGGCCATCAGGCCGAAACGTTTGTCAATTAACCCCTGTGCTAAAATGGATTAAAAGCAAGAAAAGATTTTTGGAGTGCGACCATTTGTTATTTTTTATTTAATATATGTATTTAAAATACGTATTTCAAATACAAAATACTATTTTGCAATTTGTATTTTATTGAGATGATGAGAATGCCTTCGTATTTTGTATCAAAATACTTCAGTGTTGTGTATTTGGGGACAGCCGTGGCCTACTGGTTAGCACTCTGGACTTGTAACTGGAGGGTTGCCGGTTCGAACCCCGACCAGTAGGCGCGGCTGAAGTGCCCTTGAGCAAGGCACTAACCCCTCACTGCCCCCGAAGCTGTTGTTGCAGGCAGCTCACTGCGCCGGGATTAGTGTGTGCTTCACCTCACTGTGTGTACACTGTGTGCTGTGTGTGTTTCACTAATTCACGGATTGGGATAAATGCAGAGACCAAATTTCCCTCACGGGATCAAAAGAGTATATATACTTATACTATTTTTGTATTTTCAAAATACTGTAAAATACTTTCTGTGAAACACTGTGATGATATCTATCTAACTATCTATAGAGCACAAAATCTCTGTATGTCTGTGGCACCCTCGCATGGTCAAGCCCCTGTGATACCGCTCTCGGCCACTAGGGAATTTTGGCGCTGTTTCACATTTGCTATGGACATGCACATTGTACATGTCATCACAACACAAAACGCGCAGTGCTGCAGATTTTACGTTGATTGGTAGTGCACACACCAGTTATAGGTGTAAAATTATTCAACTGAGATGAAACTCACCATAAGTGTTACCCTGGAAATCCAGAGTCCTCGCAAGAGCACAATTACTCTGGTTATGAGTAATGATACACGTTACTTTTACGTCTTGCATCGTGAGGAACCAATCACATCGGTGTATCTGATATAGGCGGGCCAGAGGCAAGCTAAACACATGACGACAGCGCTGCAACGAATCAGTCAGTAAACATTAGTCATAGTGTTATGCAATTGCGTGCAGTGAGATTTTCGGTAACGCTTTAGAATAACATGTGCTTATTAGGTATTAACAGTGCATAATAAGCAGTTAACAATTCATTACTAACAGTTAGTTAACTGTTGTTATCCTTTAATAACATTAACTAACTGTTAACATGCAGCTTGTAAGTGTTAATAAGCAGCCTTTTAAGTTACAAGCATATTTGTTAACAGTTGTAAGTGTTAACAAGCAGCTTGTTAATGCTTGTTAATGGTGTATAAGACAAAGAGGTGGATAACTAATGGATTCCTGCTCACAGCAACAATTTTGAAGGTGTATTTCTCACAGCTAAACCAAGCTAGATGGAGAGATACAGTATATAGAGAGATAGAAGGTTGGGCTTGTTGGAACTATAGGCTACATGGTCCTCGCTTTAGATTGGGAGGCTGCAAAATTTACTACAAATAGGTAAGAAAGGCCTTTTAAGCGTATTAGTTATCCACCTCTTTGTCTTATACACCATTAACAAGCATTAACAAGCTGCTTGTTAACACTTACAACTGTTAACAAATATGCTTGTAAGTAACTTAAAAGGCTGCTTATTAACACTTACAAGCTGCATGTTAACAGTTAGTTAATGTTATTAGTTAATGTAGTTAACTAACTGTTAGTAATGAATTGTTAACTGCTTATTATGCACTTTTAATACCTAATAAGCACATGTTATTGTGAAGTGTTACCAGATTTTCAAATGCATGCTTGGAAGCACGCCCCTCGAGTTGGGCCAGTTTCATTATTCATGGCCAGATCCTTAATCTTTCTAGATTTCCAGGCTACATAAGTGTGGTAGTGATGGTGTTAAAGGAAAATTCCGGTATTTAGCACTCTGAGTGCCTTTTCTGGTTTGTTTTGGATGAACTAGAGTGGTGGACAATCAAATTTTGGCGATTGGTCCTGTCTCGACTTTTTATGACTCGTTTTGAATGGCCTTTGACTACTTCAGAGTGCTGCCTACAGGCATGCACAAACATGTCCTAAAACAACCCTTAAAGGTGCCATGTGTAATGTCCGCCAAAAAATCAATTCATACTCCACATTCCATAAAAGATGGGGGCAGTATACCTCCAGAAAGTGAGTTGGTCTGCCCTAGAGTAACAACCGAACGCGTGTATTGCAGTTTGGCTGGCGGTTATGTTGCCCGCATACCCCTCCCATGGCCGAAACTGGTATTATGACACCTGCCGGGTTGTGGCTAGTAATTTAGCATGCTAATTATAGTGGATGGAATCCACTATTTTGAAATCTCCTGGCTTCTTCATTCTTCTTATAACCTTTTCTTTTTACCTTTTCAAGAATGAATCGAATCCTAACCGCTTAACGCATAGACATGTTGAAATAACTGTTCTGAAGGTCTGGAGTGGGGCAAGAGAGTTGTTATTTCAGATTTTTCAAAAAGTTTATACTTTTTGAGAAATAGGGATTAAAAAATGTTAAAAAGCTAATTTTCCCCATAGACTTGAATGGCTGTGATGTCGCCAATGGCCTAAAAAGCCAGCTTTCGTTAAGCTCCCAGAGTAGTTCCCGGGCTAATCAGAACACTGGCACGGGTGTCACCTGTGAATCTAACTGTCTCAGCTTCTAATGCATACAATCTGGTGCTCCCTAAAACTACACATCCTGTTTAAGTGTTTCCCGTGTGTCAAAAAATAAAAGTCACAGCCATATCTCATGCTTCTATGATTACATCTCCAGAACAGCTTGACGCATATATGCTTCCAAATTTGGTACAAGCAGAGAATGTCACAATAAAGGGAGAACTGCCACTCTCGAAAACTTCCGGTTTCTGAACTGGTTGCAGTTCCTTCTGTGGTTCCATTACGAGGCCATTCACGAGTGCAGAATGCATGGAGGTCTATGGAGCTGTACCCTCAAAAATCCACTTTTCTTGGGATATCATTTTTTCCAAGTCATTTGAATATTGTATTTGAAAGGAGGCAAAGGAAATACACTTGGTTAGGTATTATATTTTTTGAAGTCACTTAATTGTTCTAAAAGCCTTTCAAACGTGTTAATGGCGTCATTCATTAGCACAATGCTAGCGTGTTATGGGCAAATAAATCGACCTGTAAAAAACAAAAGGACATAAGTACTGCTCATTCAACTTTTTACCTATAAACCCATGTTGAAGTTATACAAACTACAATCAAATCTGAGATTTGTCAACGACAATCAGGTGAAAGAGACAAATTTAGCTGTCTAGCTCCATTGACTCCCATTCATTCTGCACTCATGGCGTCGCCCCAGTGGAACTCTGGTGGAACTGCATCCAAAATTCGGTACAATGGGACTTAATAATGGAGTGGCAAGGCTCTCCGTAGGCGGGCTCTGGTACAAGTGTTTGTATGGACTCAAAGATGAAGTGAGTTGATGTTGAGGTCAAAGATCAAAGGTCAAGTCCATGAATACTCTGAGCGTGATATCTCAAGAATGCCTGACATACATGCCTGGGGGAATTTGGTATGAGTGTTTGTATGGACTCAAAGATGAAGTGAATTGATGTTGGAGGTCAAAGGTCAAATGTCAACATCAAAACACCTTTGAGTAAGTTATATATTTCAAGAACGCCTTGACACACAAGGTTTTGGTACAAGGTTTGTATGAACTCAAAGATTAAATTTTTCAATGTTTTTTTTCAGGAATCTCCCCACCAACATTAAGCCAGCAGCTTTCCATCCACTATTGTAATTCCTCTGGCTGGCATTTCTAGTTCAGGTTGATATCTCTACAGCACTATACCTTGTGAATTTTTATGACATCATCGCCTCTAATTTCTTCTCATTCTTTGATGCGCAGTAGCTAATTTTTGGATATTTTTACCTCAATTTACACACATGGGACCTTTAACGCTTCGCTTTCAAACTGTGCAACTCACCGAAAGGGTTAGTGGTGTAGCTTAAATACAGTTTCTGCTTGTATTTTATTTGCCATTTTGTAAAATCCCATTGATTTCTGTTGGAAAACTCATTGCATCGCTGATATTACCGCGCCACCGCTCTATGCTTCAGGCTCAAATATTGAGCGGAAGTCAGCACACTGCCAGAGGTGTCTGGAAAAAAATAGTTCCACAATAGCAAATAAGACGGCTGTAGGCAGCCACCTTGGAAGCAGTAAAGGCAATTCAAAACGAAATAGAAAAGCTCTATGACAGGACCAATCATTAAAATTTTGGTGCGTCCACCACTCTAGTTCATCAAAACAAACCAGAAAAGGGACTCAAAGTGCTAAATACCGGAATTTTCCTTTAAATAACTTAAAAGGTTAAAATGCCACCTAGTTTAAATTTCTAAATAAACCATTTGGATTGTTTGTCTTTGAGTTATTGTCATTGATTCATAGTGGGCAATCTACTACACCAATAGAGTAAATAAGTATACTCAATAAGGAAGAGTTCATTTTGATGCATTTGTGCCCATCCCTGCCTACAGACAGCTACGTCCTGCCGAACACACCCTCAGAGCACCAACAAGGGCCAATACAGTGCCCTACGGAGAGGTACGTCCTGTCGAACACACCCTCAGAGCACCAACAAGGGCCAATACAGTGCCCTACGGAGAGGTACGTCCTGTCGAACACACCCTCAGAGCACCAACAAGGGCCAATACAGTGCCCTACGGAGAGGTACGTCCTGTCGAACACACCCTCAGAGCACCAACAAGGGCCAATACTATTTTAAAGGACAGTTCACATCCTGACCATGGACTGTTTAAATCGCTGAGGTCAAGCAGACGTCTCGTCTCTGGCTACAACAGAGAGACTGAGGAGGAGTTTCTTTCCTCAAGTCATCCGCACCCTGAATATATATACAACACTCTAAAACCATTACATGGACTTGCCACACTGTATTTTTCTACCTCCTTCTCTCTCAATCTATTTATTAAATTCTTGTAAATCCTTCTTCTTTATACTTATAAATAGTTATAATAATAATATAAATAGTTATCTTCTTTATACTTATAAATAGTTAGTAATACCTCTGCACAGGAGAGTTGAGCAGTTAAATGCCATGTCACTACCTGTATTATAAAGTATCTCGGAGTGTGCATGTGACCAATCAAATCCCTGTATCCTTGTAGAGGAGGCTTGGGTCTGGGTTCCTACCTGAGTGTATCCTTGTAGAGGAGGCTTGGGTCTGGGTTCCTACCTGAGTGTATCCTTGTAGAGGAGGCTTGGGTCTGGTTCCTACCTGAGTGTATCCTTGTAGAGGAGGTCTGGGTCTGGGTTTGGGTTCTTCCTGATCGGAGACTCTGCTGGAGGGTGTGTGTGGGGCGCCACGGGTGCCGGAGGAGTGCAGGAGTGTGTGTGAGAGTCCCTGGGGACCTGCTGCTTCTGCACCTGAGCACACACACCATTTCCATATCACAGCTCTATCATGCAAATCAGCGCGCACACACACACAGTTTGACTGACGCAGTGTAGAAATGGAGCATCTGATTGGTTGCTGGACCCAACGCATTCTTGTCCCACCCCATGTGCATGGACAGCAGCAACAATAGCCTAGCAACCGTCTCCAAGAGCTGGATTAAAGCTGATCAAAGACTTTGGGGTGTGGGGTGTGTGTGGGGTCTGGGTAACGTGTTTGGGTGTGTGTGTGTGTGATGTTTGTGTGGGGTGTGCATGTGAGTGTTGTGTGTATGGGTGTGTGTGTGTATGTGATGTGTCTGGAATGTGTGTGTATGTGTGTATTAGAGGTGTGTGTCTGTGTGTGAGTGTCTTCAGTGTGTGGTGTGTGTGTGTGTGTGTGTGTTTGTGCGTGTGTGTGTGAGTGTGTTCAGTGTGTATGTATGTGTGTGTGTCTCCTGGAGCCTTAGGGGCCCACACCACAGTCCCATGGTGTGTCCCATGCCTGTGTGCTGCGCCTTCCTGTGTCCTTAGGGGCCCAATACAGTCCTGCGTCTGTGTGCTGCGTCTGTGTCCTTAGGGGCCCAATACAGTCCTGCGTGTGTGTCCTGTGTCTGTGTCCTGCGTCTGTGTCCTTATGGGCCCAATACAGTCCTGCGTCTGTGTCCTGCGTGTGTGTCCTGTGTCTTTGTCCTGCGTCTGTGTCCTTAAGTATAAGTATATATACTCTTTTGAT
>NC_063209.1:29854701-29864701 GCF_017589495.1 Alosa alosa | reverse complement strand
GTGTGTGTGTGTGGTGTGTGCAGCGTATAAAAGTAAGATCGAAGAGAAATTCTCCCAAGGCAACTTCCAGGAGACCTTGCAGTAGTGTTCCGCGGGTTAAAGTTTTTTAACATCCGCACCCACCCGACCCGTCAGGAGAGTCGACCCGCACCCATCCGACCCTCAAAAATATGCGCTGATTAACAACCCGAACCCGACCGACAAAAAAAAACAATGTGCATAGCCTAGGCTATCCTTTGTAGTTATTATTGAGGTAGAGACAATGCTTTCTTATTAAAGCGATGGTTCGGAGTAATTTCACCCTAGGGTCCTTTGCACCATGACCCCGAGCCAAACACCCTCCCAGAACCTGCTGTCCTTGGTCCAACCCTGGTCGAGTGGCGGCGAGGCTAATGACTTTCTGCAGGCTTATGGAACCAACTTTTATCTCGTAAATTACCCCACTAATAATGCCCTGAATGGTACCAAACTTATACAGTATGTTCTTTACTCATAAAACGAGGCATTGAAAAGTTTGTAAGTACACCAGGAGTTTATTTAAACTAGATGTACCGCAGAGCGGTACAAAATATGACCGCCGCCCAGTCCAGCAAGTCAGCTAAGAAGGCATATATGATTCTAACTGTCTCACTGAATTGCATTATCCACACTCAATTCTCACTGGTATCTGCTAGACAACAAATTGCCAAAACATGGATTAGTTCATAGATTTCACATGTAATATACATTTTATACAACCCCACCCCCATCTTGCCTGTTCATAATTCTGAAATTGTTGAATTGTGTCCATGTGTGCGTGTACATGTTTATGTTTATGTGTGTGTGTGTGTGTTTGTGTGTGTGCGTGCATGTGCTTGTGTGTTTGCCTGTGTATGTGCCTGTGCATGCATGCATACATATGTCTACTGTGTGAGTATGTGTCATACGTATGATTACTGTGAATGTATGTGTGTGCGTGTGTATCTGTTTATGCACATGTGTGCATATGGAATGGAGTTAACATGACCCTGGAGGCAAACATACACAAACAAATTGTCATCCTAGGCCTTATGGTTCTCAAGATATTCACAGAAAACTGGTTCTGTTGGTGGGGTTACAGTCACTAAATGTACGCTTTCAAATGAATTTGTTTGTATGGCCCCATGAAGCCCCATGAACGAGTCCACAAAACTTGGCATTGGTGTCATAATGATCCTTTTTCAATTTTTTTGACCATGTCAGCCAGAATATTGGCGATTAAAACACCTAATTTTGGCTTTTAATTTTTAACTAGGTGGCTATACATGAAATAAGTGTTAATGGGATGGGTTGACATGGCCCCTTAAGACCAACATACCAAAAAAAGGTGGTCCTCCCTAGGCCCTCACGATTCTCAGAGATATTCACAAAAACTGTGTCCGACCACCTACAGGCCAGTTGGTGTATAGTAACATAAATTAATTTGTTGTATGGCTCCCCATGAGCGAATTCCACAAAACTTGTGCATTCAGAGGGGTGTCATAATGATCCTACACTTCAATTTTGTGCAGTTTTGATCATGTTAGGTCCCTGAATACCTTAAGATACCTTAAGATCAACATACAAAAAGGTGGTCCTCTAAACCCTACGGTTCTCGAGATATTCACAGAAAACTGTGTCTGCCCTACCCTCCTTCGGGGGTCCAGTCAGCGGGGGCTACAGATCAAAGCGATGGTTCCATGCTATCCATGTGGGGGTACATGCCCATCAAGTTTAAAGTATACCCTGGTCTTTCAGTGTCGGGGAATCCTTGGCCCAGGAAAATTGGCCATCGCGAAAAAAAATAAACAAAAATCTGACTAAACCTATATAGCCTATACAGCTGCGTGGGATCATATAACACTTGCCTGCCCGGGATGTTACTATCTGCTACTATACGCTCGTTGGCGTTACTTCCGTGATTTGGGAAAAGCCCGTAAAAGTCCTGGCAAAGCATGCATAAGGATGTAGATCCAGGAATGCACTAATATTTTTGTTAAGTAGTACCAGTTTGCATATTAGTTAACACTAAGTTGTAAACACTTGGAAAAAATATTAAAAACTGGATATACCAAAAGCGTTGATGTAATGCGCTTCCTGCCAGGACTTTTACGGGCTTTTAAAATACTGAATGTCGCACATTATGTTAGTTTGGGATGTTTGAAGAGGACACAGATCAAAGCTCCTGGTCAGATCACATCTGCGGTTACACACTGAAATACTGTGCTGAGCAACTTGAGGAGTTTTCCAGCAGATATTCCAGAGGTCTCTATCTACTGCCATTGTCCCACAGCCATGGAAACACTCCACAATCATTCCCATTCCCAAGAAGAGCAGCCTTAAAGTCCTGAATGACCTAAGACCCATATCCCTCACCTCCCTTGTTATAAAGGCCTTTGAGAGGATTGTGAAAGCTCACATTATCAGTGCCACAGCTTCAAGGATGGATCCTCTTCAGTTTGCATATCGTGCTAAAAGAGGGGTGGATGATGCCAAACTCTACATATCGTGCTAAAAGAGGTGTGGATGATGCCAAACTCTACATATTGAATGGCATCCATGAACATCTAGAACAGTGGTTCTCAACCTTTTTTCAGTGATGTACCCCCTGTGAAATATGTTGAACACCATTCAACCTTACGTGTGTAAGGTCAGGATTTTGGATACCTAAATATCTCACTTTGACAAAAGCCTTTGTAATCGACAGCACCCTCATTTAGTGAACTAGAAAGTCTGTGGTTTCAGGTTTGGCCTCTGGTCTTGCCACCCTGCTGAGGGCCTAACTCAGGCCTGGCCTGTCGTGGACCACAGGAAAATACCTGAACTCGGCAAGCATAACGCAACACTCAGACCATAATAAGTTCTATCTCGTTCCTAAGCAACACAAATGGTTTGCCTAAACTGACAATTGAATCCGCTTGTGTTGCGCTTTGAAAGTTGAACCAAGTTCAGCACTTAGCTTGTTCAACATTCGCGCTACGCCAGCACTGCCACTGTTCCACTGCAGAACCATAGAGAACAATAGCAAACCAATAGCAAACCATGTGATCCCCGCCTAAGTATATTTGGAGAAATTATAATCTGCTCGTATTTGATATCATTTTTATGGTCTACATGTGAGAGATACAGTATTGTCAGTTGTAGAACAGTAAAGTGAGTTGTCTTTGGATATAAGATGTCCTAATGATTCGGGGGTTTCCAGATGAATAACATCTATATGGTAATCATGTTGAGTTGTCTTTGGATATAAGATGTCCTAATGATTCAGGGTTTTCTAGATGAATGGCATCTATATGTTAGTTATGTTTAGTTGTTGTTGGATATAAGGTGAGATTCCTCTCACTCTTGGTTCCTCTTTTCTTTCCTTTGGCTCTCTTTGACCGGCTGGGCTCTGGCCTGCCTACTCACTTTTTCTGGAGGAGGCCTTGCTCTTGTTCTCCCTGGCCTCCTCTCTCTCTCTCTCTCTCTCTCTCTCTCTCTATCCCCCTCTCTCTCCCTCTCTCTCTCTCTCTCTCTCTCTCTCTCTCTCTCTCTCTCTCTCTTTCCCCTTTTGGGTTTGGTCTTTATTTTACTTTATGTTTGATGACTTGTTGTTGACATTCTAACTTGTTAACTTTATGTTCAAGTTTATTGTTTGGTTAAGCTTATGTTGTTCATTTGTTACAGTATGTTTACCTACCTGAGTTTTACTTTACATTCAACTTAACTCTCTAAGCGCAAAATTGCGACAAACAGCAACACTGATTAAAACAGACAACAGATCTAAGTACGGTGTCAAATCTCATTTGCACTCTCTACCACTAGATAGCAGACATCCAGAGCTTCGATTCAAGCTCGATCTCACTCCTCAAAGTGCAGAGGAAGTAGAACCGGAGAATACATGAATCTGTTTGTATTGACGTGTGTATGTGTGTGTGTGTGTGTATACCGTCTCAGTGCAGTGTGTGTGCGTGTGTGTGTGTGTACTGTCTCAGTGCAGTGTGTGTATGTGTGTGTGTGTGTGTATACCGTCTCAGTGCAGTGTGTGTGTGTGTGTGTGTGTACTGTCTCAGTGCAGTATGTGTGTGTGTGTGTGTGTGTGTGTCTATACCGTCTCAGTGCAGTGTGTGTGTGTGTGTGTGTGTGTGTGTGTGTGTGTGTGTGTGTGTGTGTGTGTGTGTGTGTGTGTGTGTGTGTACCGTCTCAGTGCAGTGTCTGTGTGTGTGTGTGTGTGTGTGTGTGTGTGTGTGTGTGTGTGTACCGTCTCAGTGCAGTGTGTGTGTGTGTGTGTACCGTCTCAGTGCAGTGTGTGTGTGTGTGTGTGTGTGTGTGTGTGTGTGTGTGTGTGTGTGTGTGTACCGTCTCAGTGCAGTGTGTGTGTGTGTGTGTGTGTGTGTGTGTTTGTGTGTGTGTGTGTGTGTACCGTCTCAGTGCAGTGTGAGAGGTCGTGGGCTTTGATCCTGTTGATGATGCTCTTCAGGGTGGGATGCAGATCTGAGGCTCCGCCTGCTTGAGCCACCCCTTCCTCCACACCCCCACCTTGCTGCAACCAACACACACTTGATCAGACACACACACACACACACACACACACATTGATTACACACACACACACACACACACACACATGATTACGCACACACACACACACATACACACACTTGATTAGACACACACACAACACACACACACACACACACATACACACACACACTTGATTACGCACACACACACAGACATACACAAACACTTGATTACACACACACACACACACACTTGATTAGACACACACACACACACACACACACACTTGATTAGACACACACACACACACACACTTGATTACGCACACACACACAGACATACACACACTTGATTAGACACACACACACACACACGCACACACTTGATTACGCACACACACACAGACATAAACACACACTTGATTACACACACACACACACACACACACTTGATTAGACACACACACACACACACACTTGATTAGACACACACACACCACACACACACACACACACACACACACACACACACCTGATCAGACACACACACACACACACACACACACACACACACACACACACACACACACACACACACACACACACACACAGACACACACTTGATCATCATTTATTTCAAAAGGTGAAACTTTCTATATTCATTACACATAAAGTGAAATATTCCTTTTTTGTCTTGATCTTGGTTATTCTTATCTTGATGATTACAGTTCACAGCTCATGGAAATAAAAAATCCAGTATCTCAAAATATTAGAATAAATAATTTATGATACAGACATTTTGACCTGAGAAGAGCTCTAATCAGCTAATTAAAGGTTGTATCAGCGATAGCGGGGATACGTCACTTCTGTTGACGTTCAAACAAAACAGAGAGCTAGCTCGCTACTCCCTCCCCCTCCCTCCCGTGCAATTAAAACTCTCCTAAACGCGCATCTCATCTGTTATTGGTTGAAACACTTCATTTTGGCTTTGAGTGGTTGCCAACCCTTGTTGGTAGCAATTGTTTTTGTGTACAGATCTCGGGCCTAGGCTGCCACAGAGGCAGCGTTTTTGGCCGGCCTGCTTATGGGCAGGCAGCTAGCCAATCGTTAGGAAAGATGAGATGAATGTGATCATTTATGTTTGGGCCTTTTTGGGGCCTGAAATCGCTGATACAACCTTTAAGTCCAAACTCCAGCAATGGTTTACTGAGCCTTTAATCTCTCAGTCTGGGGAGGGCCATGGACCTACAATATCTTAATCTTTTGAGATGTGCCTGCACATACAACCAGATACACACACACACACACACACACACACACACTTGATCAGAAACACACACACAGACACACACACACACACACACACACACACTTGATGAGAAACACACACACAGACACACACACACACACACTTGATCAGAAACACACACACACACACACACACACACACACACACACACACTTGATCAGAAACAAACACACAGACACACACACACACACACACACTTGAGCAGAAACACACACACACACTCATATTGGCATACATAGTCACACACACACACAAACAAACACACAGAAGAAATACAGAGACACACAAACACACATACAGATACACACACACACACACACACACACACACACACACACACACTTGATCAGAAACACACACACACAGACACACCTGATCAGAAAAATCACACATACACACACACACACACACACACACACACACACACTTGATCAGAAACACACACACACACAGACACACCTGATCAGAAAAATCACACACACACACACACACACACACACACACACACACACACACACACACACACACTTGATCAGAAACACACACACACACACAGACACACCTGATCAGAAAAATCACACATACACACACACACACACACACACACACACATACACACACACACACACACACACACACACACTTGATCAGAAACACACACACACACACACACAATTGATCAGAAACACACACACACACACCTCATCAGAAAAAACACACACACACACTTGATCAGAAACACACACACACACACACACACACACACAACACACAAAACACACACACACACACACAAACTCATATTGGCATACATAGTCACACACACACACAAACAAACACACAGAAGAAATACAGAGACACACAAACACACATACAGATACACACACACACACACACACACACACACACACAGGTTAAGAGAGGTTACCGTCTGCAGACTGTGGAGTTCTTGCCGTAGGGAGTGATGGTTAGAACTGGCCCCGCCCCTCCTCAGTGGACCATACAGAGATTGGCTCTCCAACCTGCCAATCAAAATAGACTCTTAGACTGGACTGATGACATGAGCCACTAAGGTCAAAGGGAGAGCACTGTGATTGGCCAGTGGTGGGATGGTGCACTGGGATTGGCCAGTGGTGGGGTGGTGCACTGGGATTGGCCAGTGGTGGGGTGGTGCACTGGGATTGGCCAGTGGTGGGATGGTGCACTGGGATTGGTCAGTGGTGGGGTGGAGCACTGTGATTGGTCAGTGGTGGGATGGTGCACTGTGATTGGTCAGTGGTGGTTAAAGGGAGAGCACTGGGATTGGCCAATGGTGGGATGGTGCACTGGGATTGGCCAGTGGTGGGGTGGTGCACTGGGATTGGCCAGTGGTGGGGTGGTGCACTGGGATTGGCCAGTGGTGGGATGGTGCACTGGGATTGGCCAGTGGTGGGATGGTGCACTGGGATTGGTCAGTGGTGGGGTGGTGCACTGGGATTGGTCAGTGGTGGGATGGTGCACTGTGATTGGCCAGTGGTGGGATGGTGCACTGGGATTGGTAAGTGGTGACTGTGATTGGCCAGTGGTGGGATGGTGCACTGTGATTGGTCAGTGGTGGGGTGGTGCACTGGGATTGGTCAGTGGTGGGATGGTGCATGGTGCACTGTGATTGGCCAGTGGTGGGGTGGTGCACTGGGATTGGCTAGTGGTGGGGTGGTGCACTGTGATTGGCCAGTGGTGGGATGGTGCACTGTGATTGGCCAGTGGTGGGATGGTGCACTGGGATTGGTAAGTGGTGACTGTGATTGGCCAGTGGTGGGATGGTGCACTGTGATTGGTCAGTGGTGGGGTGGTGCACTGGGATTGGTCAGTGGTGGGATGGTGCACTGGGATTGGCTAGTGGTGGGATGGAGCACTGTGATTAGCTAGTGGTGGGATGGAGCACTGTGATTGGCTAATGGTGGGATGGAGCACTGTGATTGGCTAGTGGTGGGATGGAGCACTGTGATTGGCTAGTGATGGGATGGTGCACTGTGATTGGCTAGTGGTGTTGCACTGTGATTGGCTAGTGGTGGTTAACTACCTGTGCAGTGTTTTACGGGACTGTTCCTGCAACCTCAGCAACTCAGCCTGTAGACCCTGCAGTGATCACACACACACACACACACACACACACACACACACACACACACACACACACACACACACACACACACACACACACACACACACTAACACACACAGACAAGCGTGCACACACACACAAGCGTGCACACACACAGTTGGAGTAGGAGACACATGTGAGGGTGAGAGCAGCCTCATTTCATCAGTCAGGAGCCGTTCTCATCAAATGACGCATATAGTATATATAGCATATGACTGTCATGGAGTCAGCACACACACCTGCACCCATGAGCACGCGCCCATGTACACACACTTGTAGTCATGACATGAGCACACACACACGCCCATGTACACACACATACACACACGTACGCACACACACACACTTGCACCCATGAGCATGCGCCCATGTACACACACTTGTAGTCATGACATGAGCACACACATACGCCCATGTACACACACATACACACACATACGCACACACACACACTTGCACCCATGAGCACACGCCCATGTACACACACACACACACACACACACACACACACACACACACACACACACACACACACACTTGCACCCATGAGCACATGCCCATGTACACACACATACACATTTGTACTCATGAGCACACACACACACCCATGTACACACACATACACACACACATACACACACACACACACACACACACTTGCACCCATGAGCACACAGCCATGTACACACACCACACACATACACACACACACACCCACACACACACACACACACACACACACACACACACACTTGCACCCATGAGCACACGCCCATGTACACACACACACACACACACACACACATACACACACACACATAGTGGATGAGAGGCCATGTTACCTCTATGTTTCTGTGGCTTTGCAGCTGCAGGTTCTTCAGATGTTCTAGCAGAACCGTTTTCTTCAGTCCGAAGAACACAAACGCCATCAGACCAACTCTCTTCAGCTTCACCACGACACATTGGGTGTGTGTATGCTTAGGTGTGTGTGTGTGTGTGTGTGTTTGTGTGTGTGTGTGTGTGTGTGTGTGTGTGTGTGTGTGTGTGATGGATGCTATGTGTGTGTGCTAGTGTCTGTGTTAGGGTATTTGATGTGTCTGTGTGTGTTTTTACATACATGTGTGTGTGCCCTTGCATGTGTGTGTCCTCACCTTGGAGGCTTCGCTGTCTTTTATAGCCACCAGGAGGTGACATTCCTCAAGCTCGGCCTGAAGTGAAGACACAAGAACACAGGTCAGTCACTGGTCACTCAAAGGGGAGAATGATGTCTTTGTGAGTGATGTGAGCATAAATTGCAGTAAAGTCTTACTACTGTAAGTGCTGTAAAGTGCTGTAAAGTGCTGTAAAAGCTGTGTAGTGCTGTGTACAGAGAGCAGTAAAGTGCTGTAAAGTGCTGTAAAAGCTGTGTAGTGCATTGTAGAGAGTGCAGTAAAGTGCAGTAAAGTGCTGTAAAAGCTGTGTAATGCTGTGTAGAGAGTGCAGTAAAGTGCTGTAAAAGCTCTCACCTTGATGCGGGTGTTGGCCTTCCTCAGTTTGTTGAGCTGCTCCTCAGACAGACTCCTCTCCAAACCCCACCTCTCACTCTGACAACACCAAACCACACCCTTTACAGTTTTTTCTGAATGCTTAAACACAACTTTGATTCTTATAGCACAATTTCTAAAACTATTAATACTTATAGCACTGAGTTTGCAAAACTAAAAGCACAAACACTGCTTTGCACTCAGTTTGCAATTTTGTAACACACACTTTGCACAACTGTAGGCACAATGGCTATTATTTACACTATTTTGCCAACTCTCTGGCACACTTTCTCATGTGAAAACTGTTTTAGATAATTAGTTAGGGGGGCAGCCGTGGCCTACTGGTTAGCACTTCGGCCCTGTAACCGGAGGGTTGCCGGTTCCCGAACCCCGACCAGTGGGCCTCGGCTGAAGTGCCCTTGAGCAAGGCACCTAACCCCTCACTGCTCCCCGAGCGCCGCTGTTGATGCAGGCAGCTCACTGCGCCGGGATTAGTGTGTGCTTCACCTCACTGTGTGCTGAGTGT